>NW_024057675.1:1007500-1072500 GCF_016432855.1 Salvelinus namaycush | reverse complement strand
GTTAATATAAAGATGGGACTATGGGTAGAAGCGACGACAGGGATAAGAAGTGAGGTGGAGGGGGTTAATATAAAGATGGGACTATGGGTAGAAGCGACAACAGGGATAAGAAGTGAGGTGGAGGTGGAGGGGGTTAATATAAAGATGGGGTCATGGAGAAAGGGACTATGGGTAGAAGCGACGACAGGGATAGGAACTGAGGTGGAGGTGGTTAATATAAAGATGGGGTCATGGAGAAAGGGACTATGGGTAGAAGCGACGACAGGGATAGGAACTGAGGTGGAGGTGGAGGGGGTTAATATAAAGATGGGGTCATGGAGTAAGGGACTATGGGTAGAAACGACGACAGGGATAAGAACTGAGGTGGAGGTGGGGGGGTTAATATAAAGATGGGGTCATGGAGAATGGGACTATGGGTAGAAACGGGAGCAGGGTGAAGTTTAGCATTTCTCCCCAAATGGTTAACGTCAGGATTGGGGGAGGGGAATCTGATCCTAGATCTGTACCTAGGGGAAACTTCACCCCAGGCACAAATTCATAAATCATCTTAGAATAGGAGTGATGATCTAGGATCAGGTCCCCCTGTACATGTGATGTTGTTCAGATCATATCCAATAGGAGTGCTGATCTAGAATCAGGTTCCCTTGTACATATGATGTTGTACAAGGGAAGATCAGCAGTCCTACTCTGAGACTCTTTGTAAATACTGGCCCGGTGCAGGTTTTCAATGGGTCAGGCTAATGCTAGTGATACTAGCCCAATTAACGCTAGGGAAGTTAGCATCTTCACAGCATGTTTTCAATAAGGCAAGCTAACGCTAGTAAAGGGTGTAGCTAGGTCTGAAAAGGTCAAAAGTCTAACGGAAGGATTCAATTCATGACAGAGTCATTTCTCCTCCTCCGCCTCTTCCTCCTTCTCTGGTTCTTCCTCGTCTTCTTTGTCCTCTTCCTCGTCTTCTTCTTTGTCCTCTTCGTTGTCGGTATTGGCGTTGGGAACCCAGAGTCCTGAGTCAATACACCTCTTCATGTGGCCCTTTGCCTCCTGCGGAACCCCACAACACACAGAGGTTAGAGTTAGTTAGAGTTAGAGAGAGAGAGTTAGTTAGTTAGAGAGAGTTAGAGAGTTAGTTAGAGTGAGAGTTAGTTAGAGAGAGTTAGTTAGAGTGAGAGTTAGTTAGAGAGAGAGTTAGAGAGTTAGTTAGAGAGAGAGTTAGTTAGAGAGAGAGTTAGTTAGAGAGAGAGTTAGTTAGAGAGAGTTAGAGAGAGTTAGAGAGAGAGTTAGTTAGAGAGAGAGTTAGTTAGAGAGAGAGAGAGTTAGAGAGAGAGTTAGTTAGAGAGAGAGTTAGAGAGAGAGTTAGTTAGAGAGAGAGTTAGAGAGAGAGAGTTAGAGAGAGAGAGTTAGAGAGAGAGAGTTAGTTAGTTAGGAGACACTCACCATGGGGTCCATCTTGCTGATAGCTTCCTGCAGCATTGAGATGTCTTTATCATCAAAACACTTCTTCATTTCCTGTGAAACAGGATGTGACATCACAAGATACAGGTCAAAAAAGGAGGCTGGGGTTGGCGACCACTTCCTCTGAATATGTGGCCATAGGTTGCTGACTATTATGATGAAGACGTTGAGGTGTGTCTGTCTCTCTGCGTCTCTCTCTGCGTGTCTGCCTGCATCTCTCTCTGCGTGTCTGCCTGCATCTCTCTCTGCGTGTCTGCCTGCATCTCTCTCTGCGTGTCTGCCTGCATCTCTCTCTGCGTGTCTGCCTGCATCTCTCTCTGCGTGTCTGCCTGCATCTCTCTCTGCGTGTCTGCCTGCATCTCTCTCTGCGTGTCTGCCTGCATCTCTCTCTGCGTGTCTGCCTGCATCTCTCTCTGCGTGTCTGCCTGCATCTCTCTCTGCGTGTCTGCCTGCATCTCTCTCTGCGTGTCTGCCTGCATGTCTCTCTGTGTGTCTGCCTGCATGTCTCTCTGGGTATGACTGACTGTGTGTGTGTCTCACTGTGTGTGTGTGTGTGTTACCTCTGGCAGAGTGTCGTAGACTTCCACAGGGTCCAGTCCACCAGGCCCCAGTCTGTTCTGTCTCTCCTCCTCCTCATACTCCTCCATAGCCTTTAACAATTACTTTATTATTTTCATTTTGAACCTCACCAATGGCTCATATTTAACTGTATGTACAGTTGAAGTCGGAAGTTTACATAAACCTTAACCAAATACATTTGAGTTTCACAATTCCTGACATTTAATCCTAGTAAAAATTCCCAGTCTTAGGTCAGTTAGGATCACCACTTTATTTTAAGAATGTGAAATGTCTGAATAATAGTAGAGAGAATGATTTATTTCAGCTTTTATTTCTTTCATCACATTCCCAGTGGGTCAGAAGTTTACATACACTCAATTAGTATTTGGTAGCATTGCCTTTAAATTGTTGAACTTGGGTCAAACGTTTTGGGTAGACTTCCACACGCTTCCCACAATAAGTTGGGTGAACTTTGGCCCATTCCTTCTGACAGAGCTGGTGTAACTGGGTCAGGTTTATAGGCCTCCTTGCTCGCACACGCTTTTTCAGTTCTGCCCACAAATTTTCTATAGGATTGAGTTCAGGGCCTTGTGATGACCACTCCAATACCTTGACTTTGTTGTCATTAAGCCACGACTTTGGAAGTATGCTTGGGGTCATTGTCCATTTGGAAGACCCAATTACGACCAGGCTTTAACTTCCTGACTGATGTCTTGAGATGTTGCTTCAATATATCCACATAATTTTCCTTCCACATGATGCCATCTATTTTGTGAAGTGCACCAGTCCCTCCTGCAGCAAAGCAGCCCCACAACATGATGCTGCCACCCCCGTGCTTCACGGTTGGGATGGTGTTCTTCGGCTTGCAAGCCTACCCCTTTTTCCTCCAAACATAACGATGGTCATTATGGGCGAACAATTTTTGTTTCATCAGACCAGAGGACATTTCTCCAAAAAGTATGACCTTTGTCCCCATGTGCAGTTTCAAACTGTAGTCTGGCTTTTTTATGGCGGTTTTGGAGCAGTGTCTTCTTCCTTGCTGAGCGGCCTTTCAGGTTTTGTCGGTATAGATACTTTTGTACCCGTTTCCTCCAGCATCTTCACAAGGTCCTTTGGTGTTGTTCTGGGATTGGTTTGCACTTTTCGCACCAAAGCACTTTCATCTCTAGGAGACAGAACTCCTTCCTGAGCGGTATGACGGCTGCGTGGTCCCATGGTGTTTATACTTGCGTACTATTGTTTGTACAGATGAACGTGGTACCTTCAGGCATTTGGAAATTGCTCCCAAGGATGAACCAGACTTGTGGAGGTCTACAATTTTTTTCTGAGGTCTTGGCTGATTTCTTTTGATTTTCCCATGATGTCAAGCAAAGAGGCACTGAGTTTGAAGGTAGGCCTTGAAATATATCCACAGGTACACCTCCAATTGACTCAAATTACGTCAGAAGCTTCGAAAGCCATGACATCATTTCTGGAATTTTCCAAGCTGTTTAAAGGCACAGTCAACTTAGTGTATGTAAAGTTCCGACCCACTGGAATTGTGATACAGTGAATTATAAGTGAAATAATCCGTCTGTAAACAATTGTTGGAAAAATGACTTGTGTCAGGCACAAAGTACATGTCCTAACCGACTTGCCAAAACTATAGTTTGTTAACAAGAAATTTGTGGAGTGGTTGAAAAACGAGTTTTAATGACTCCAACATAAGTGTATGTAAACTTCCGACTTCAATTGTATGTATTTTAGTATTCTGTTCATCAGTCCACAGTTTTGATACAGTCCCAGAAAAGTGTGAAGGTCAGAATGTTTTTGGATTAAATATCACTTTGAACTTCTCCCACTTCCATAAAAATAGTTTTAAACACCTGAAGCAAGAAAAAAAAATGGAGAGAAAATGACCTTTTGTATCCTGATCTTAGCCCTGCCTCGAACCCTCTCTTTAAATGACTCCAGCTCATCAGTAAAGGCTTCCTGATAGGGCTGGTCTGCAGTCTGAGAGAGAGAGAGCGAGAGAGCGAGAGAGCGAGAGAGAGAGAGAGAGAGAGAGAGATGGGTGACATACCGATATACGTGTACACAGTACATACACACGTGAAGTTAAAACATCAACTCATAAATCCGGGATTCAATCAAAGGGGCGTTATCGAAAAGAAAACAAGGCTTCTCATTTAAAGGTAATTTCCACTTGAGCCGATATCTGCAGCGTTTCTGTCTGTATGCAATAACGCGCCTCTGATTGAATACCGGCCCTTTAAATGAACAAAGGCAACACACACACACCTTGATCTTCTGGAAGAACTCTCTGAAGCATCCTCGAGGGTCGATCTTCAGGCTCTTAGCCAACTCTAAGATGAACTGCATCACTATGGTCTGATGGGCTACCTGATCCATCAAACCATGTTTCTACACACACACACAGGTTAACATACACACAGGTTAACATACACAAAGACACAGAAAGACGTAAATACACACACACACACACACACACACACACAGGTTAACATACACAAAGACACAGAAAGACGTAAATACACACACACACACACACACACACAGGTTAACATACACACAGGTTAACATACACAAAGACACAGAAAGACGTAAATACACACACACACACACACACAGGTTAACATACACACAGGTTAACATACACAAAGACACAGAAAGACGTAAATACACACACACACACACACACACACACACACACACACACACACACACACAGGTTAACATACACAAAGACACAGAAAGATGTAAATACACACACACACACACACACAGGTTAACATACACAAAGACACAGAAAGACGTAAATACACACACACACACACACAGGTTAACATACACACAGGTTAACATACACAAAGACACAGAAAGACGTAAATACACACACACACACACACAGGTTAACATACACACAGGTTAACATACACAAAGACACAGAAAGACGTAAATACACACACACACACACACACACACACACACACACACACACACACACACACACACACACACACACACACACACACACACACACACACACACACACACACACACACACACAGGTTAACATACACAAAGACACAGAAAGACGTAAATACACACACACACACACACAGGTTAACATACACACAGGTTAACATACACAAAGACACAGAAAGACGTAAATACACACACACACACACACACACACACACACAGGTTAACATACACAAAGACACACAAACACATAAAAACACACACACACACACACAGGTTAACATACACACAGGTTAACATACACAAAGACACAGAAAGACGTAAATACACACACACACACACACAGGTTAACATACACACAGGTTAACATACACAAAGACACAGAAAGACGTAAATACACACACACACACACACACACAGGTTAACATACACACAGGTTAACATACACAAAGACACAGAAAGACGTAAATACACACACACACACACACACACACACACACACACACACACACACACACACACACACACACACACACACACACACACACACACACACACAGGTTAACATACACAAAGACACAGAAAGACGTAAATACACACACACACACACACACACACACACACACACACACACACACACACACACACAGGTTAACATACACAAAGACACAGAAAGACGTAAATACACACACACACACACAGGTTAACATACACACAGGTTAACATACACAAAGACTCAGAAATACGTAAATACACACACACACACACACACAGGTTAACATACACAAAGACACAGAAAGACGTAAATACACACACACAGGTTAACATACACACAGGTTAACATACACAAAGACTCAGAAATATGTAAATACACACACACACACACACACACACACAGGTTAACATACACAAAGACACAGAAAGACGTAAATACACACACACACACAATATCTGTGAAACACACCCACCTCCTCCACCTCCAGGTCGATACACATGATAACCAGGAAGTTAGCCGTCTCTTCACACACCAGGTAAGGGTGGTCAGACAGGTACTTCTGACTGTCCTCCCAACGCCGAAGCATCCCTACACACCACACACAGGTTAGAAAGAGAGGAAGAGAGAAAGAGAGACGAAGAAGAGGTGTTGAAACAGAGAGAGAAGAGTATAGAATACAGACATTAAATGGTTTAGTTGTGAGGTGTTGAAACTCACCAAAGTGTTTGATCTCTTTCTTGTGTTTCTCCACAAAAGTCTGGTGTTTCTCCTCCTTCTGTTCCTCAGTCTCTTCTGTCGCTTCCGGCTTGATGTTCAACATACTCTGGGGGAAGAAGGGATGGAGAGGAGGGGAGAGAGAGAAATATATTTTCAGTGGACATGACAGTTGACAGTAGAGGAATAACATGTGACATCAGTAGTTGTGATGATAGCCCATATCTTCATGATTTATCCTTCAGCAAAGTAATGTATTGTCTTCCTATCTCACCTGGCTGAAGCCCTCCTTGTTGAGGGAGTGGTGTATGTCTATCACCTGGCTGAAGCCCTCGTTGTTGAGGGAGTGGTGTATCTATATATCACCTGGCTGAAGCCCTCCTTGTTGAGGGAGTGGTGTATGTCTATCTCACCTGGCTGAAGCCCTCGTTGTTGAGGGAGTGGTGTATGTCTATCTCACCTGGCTGAAGCCCTCGTTGTTGAGGGAGTGGTGTATGTCTATCACCTGGCTGAAGCCCTCGTTGTTGAGGGAGTGGTGTATGTCTATCTCACCTGGCTGAAGCCCTCGTTGTTGAGGGAGTGGTGTATGTCTATCACCTGGCTGAAGCCCTCGTTGTTGAGGGAGTGGTGTATCTATATATCACCTGGCTGAAGCCCTCCTTGTTGAGGGAGTGGTGTATGTCTATCTCACCTGGCTGAAGCCCTCGTTGTTGAGGGAGTGGTGTATGTCTATCTCACCTGGCTGAAGCCCTCGTTGTTGAGGGAGTGGTGTATGTCTATCACCTGGCTGAAGCCCTCCTTGTTGAGGGAGTGGTGTATGTCTATCTCACCTGGCTGAAGCCCTCGTTGTTGAGGGAGTGGTGTATGTCTATCTCACCTGGCTGAAGCCCTCGTTGTTGAGGGAGTGGTGTATGTCTATCACCTGGCTGAAGCCCTCCTTGTTGAGGGAGTGGTGTATCCCTATCACCTGGCTGAAGCCCTCCTTGTTGAGGGAGTGGTGTATGTCTATATCACCTGGCTGAAGCCCTCGTTGTTGAGGGAGTGGTGTATGTCTATCTCACCTGGCTGAAGCCCTCGTTGTTGAGGGAGTGGTGTATCCCTATCACCTGGCTGAAGCCCTCGTTGTTGAGGGAGTGGTGTATCCCTATCACCTGGCTGAAGCCCTCCTTGTTGAGGGAGTGGTGTATCTCTATATCACCTGGCTGAAGCCCTCCTTGTTGAGGGAGTGGTGTATGTCTATATCACCTGGCGGAAGCCCTCTTTGTTGAGGGAGTGGTGTATGTCTATATCACCTGGCTGAAGCCCTCGTTGTTGAGGGAGTGGTGTATGTCTATATCACCTGGCTGAAGCCCTCGTTGTTGAGGGAGTGGTGTATCCCTATCACCTGGCTGAAGCCCTCCTTGTTGAGGGAGTGGTGTATCCCTATCACCTGGCTGAAGCCCTCCTTGTTGAGGGAGTGGTGTATCTCTATATCACCTGGCTGAAGCCCTCCTTGTTGAGGGAGTGGTGTATGTCTATATCACCTGGCTGAAGCCCTCCTTGTTGAGGGAGTGGTGTATCTATATATCACCTGGCTGAAGCCCTCCTTGTTGAGGGAGTGGTGTATGTCTATATCACCTGGCTGAAGCCCTCCTTGTTGAGGGAGTGGTGTATGTCTATATCACCTGGCTGAAGCCCTCCTTGTTGAGGGAGTGGTGTATGTCTATCTCACCTGGCTGAAGCCCTCCTTGTTGAGGGAGTGGTGTATCTCTATATCACCTGGCTGAAGCCCTCCTTGTTGAGGGAGTGGTGTATCTCTATATCACCTGGCTGAAGCCCTCCTTGTTGAGGGAGTGGTGTATGTCTATATCACCTGGCTGAAGCCCTCCTTGTTGAGGGAGTGGTGTATCTCTATATCACCTGGCTGAAGCCCTCCTTGTTGAGGGAGTGGTGTATGTCTATATCACCTGGCTGAAGCCCTCCTTGTTGAGGGAGTGGTGTATCTATATATCACCTGGCTGAAGCCCTCCTTGTTGAGGGAGTGGTGTATGTCTACATCACCTGGCTGAAGCCCTCCTTGTTGAGGGAGTGGTGTATGTCTATCACCTGGCTGAAGCCCTCCTTGTTGAGGGAGTGGTGTATCTCTATATCACCTGGCTGAAGCCCTCCTTGTTGAGGGAGTGGTGTATGTCTATCACCTGGCTGAAGCCCTCCTTGTTGAGGGAGTGGTGTATCTCTATATCACCTGGCTGAAGCCCTCCTTGTTGAGGGAGTGGTGTATCTCTATATCACCTGGCTGAAGCCCTCCTTGTTGAGGGAGTGGTGTATGTCTATATCACCTGGCTGAAGCCCTCTTTGTTGAGGGAGTGGTGTATGTCTATATCACCTGGCTGAAGCCCTCCTTGTTGAGGGAGTGGTGTATCTCTATATCACCTGGCTGAAGCCCTCCTTGTTGAGGGAGTGGTGTATCTCTATATCACCTGGCTGAAGCCCTCCTTGTTGAGGGAGTGGTGTATGTCTATATCACCTGGCTGAAGCCCTCTTTGTTGAGGGAGTGGTGTATGTCTATATCACCTGGCTGAAGCCCTCCTTGTTGAGGGAGTGGTGTATCTCTATATCACCTGGCTGAAGCCCTCCTTGATGAGGGAGAGGTGCATCTCTATAACACCTGGCTGAAGCCCTCCTTGATGAGGGAGAGGTGTATCTCTATCCCCTGGCTGAAGCCCTCCTTGTTGAGGGAGTGGTGTATCTCTATCACCTGGCTGAAGCCCTCCTTGTTGAGGGAGTGGTGTATGTCTATCACCTGGCTGAAGCCCTCCTTGTTGAGGGAGTGGTGTATGTCTATCACCTGGCTGAAGCCCTCTTTGTTGAGGGAGTGGTGTATCTCTATATCACCTGGCTGAAGCCCTCCTTGTTGAGGGAGTGGTGTATCTAAAATCAAATCTAATTGACTTGTCACATACACATATTTGGCAGATGTTATTGCGGGTGTAGCGAAATGCTACAGCCTCAATATCTCACCTTGCTGAATCCCTCTTTGCTGAGCGTGTCAACGTTCCAAGGCATCTTTTTCTCCTCTCTCCGATGTTCCTCCATCTTCTTCTCCCACAAGCGTTGATCCTTTCTGTATTTCTTCTCCTCGGCCTGGGCCTTGCTCAGCGCCGTCTTCCTCTCCTCCTCTCCCTCCTTCTTTCCTTCCTCTTCTAACTCCTTCACTCTGTACTGCACCTCTTCCAGACGTCTCTTACACTCTGCCATGTTCCTCTCCAGCTCCTCTCCTTTCTCCTCGAAGGCCACCTGTTTCTCCACACGCGCCTAGGAGGGAGAGAAGAGGGGGGAGGAGAGGAAGGGTGGAGGGGGGTGTAGTGGAAGATTAGAGCAGCGGAGAGAGGGTGGAGGAGAGATGAAAGATGGGAGGGACATGGAAGGATGAAGGGTGGAGGAGGGGAAGGGTGGAGGGAGAGAAGGGGGTGATGAGAGGAAGGGTGTAGGAGGGAGGAGAAAGGGGTGGGAGATAGTAACATTGTTGTTCTTGAAAATGTTACCTATTAGCTCGCTAACCAAACATCTTAGAGGAAAAGGACAAATTAAGATAATTTAATGTAGGTAGGCTGTGACTGGCCTCACACTCCAGTGCAGTAGGTGGCGGCGTATGCAACGTAAAAGTTGGATGCAATCCGCCAACCAAATCCCAAAGAAGAAGAAAATAATTATGTCCAAGGCAAGATAATGTAACGTTACCTAGCACAATTCTGCTGGATTAGTTTGATGTAGCTAGCCAAGGTTAAGGTGAATCACAGGCTGTGTGGTGAAACTCATATTGAGCAAGAGAGACAGGAAGGAAAGGCAGACACAGAGAGAGACAGAGCTGTGGACAAACTCTTATTGAGCAACTAGGCTACTACTGTAAAGCCCAAATGTTGAAAGCCTTGCCTAGTTAACGCCCTGGGCCAGAGCTAAGCCTAACTAGCTAACACTTTAGCCAGTTGGATTAACGTTAGTCACGTTAGTTGACCAGCTAACTACTCGGTTGAGTACTGATTTATATGGCTAAGAACTTAGCTAGCTAGTGTTTGCTGACATAGTTACTGTCGCTAGCTGCCTAACCAGTACGTTAGCTATTTCTGTATCAGTATTATTTTAGTGAAAACATATCGCCTGTTGTCATAGCTACCTGATGCCTCCATCGGAAGAGGCTCGGCGTGTCGATATTGGGGTGAGTCTCATCCTCGTCATCCGATACTTCGATGTGGTCCCACACACTGTAATCAATAGTCCTGGACGTCATCTTCTAGCTCTCTCTCCTTCTCTTTCCGTGGGAAGTCCACGCAACAACAGCACACTAAATGGAATGACGTGTAAGGAAAATGTCAACTTTGGTCCTGTTGAAAGAGAGAAAATGCGAGCTAAGCTTGCCGAGAACCCGCCGCCCTCTACTCGTTGCTTCAGCTCAGAAGTATTTTCTGGAAAGCTCTGTTGCTTCCGATCTGCGAGGTAGTGTGACGTAGAAATCGTGCGACCGAGATGGGTTTAGAGTCTTCGAGAAGCAGAGGGTCCTGAGCTAATAATTCACTGTGAATGTAAACCTTTATATTTTTAGACTTAGTTCATTTTAATCTCTGTGGAATGTTTCTTTATTTCTAGAGCAAAACGTTAAGGTACATTCTGTATATAATCACACATGTAATCTATAGCGTCAGCAACAGGAGGGCGCACAAAGAGCAAAAAGCAGATTTTTTTGTTGAAATCACATCAAGTTACACCTGAGTACTTCCAAATGGTTCTTATTGGGAAAATATATACAAAATAAATGCATTAATCTACACACACATATATAATAGTGCTTTCTTTGCACACATATCCTGTTATTTGGTACTTTATGATGACTGAGTGAATTAGACAATGCAATGCAAGTTAATAAATACTGAAATTAACATGATCTGCAATTGAAAAGTGTAGTATTTGATTTTGCGCTGGTCTGCAAGTGTAACCAGATACACTACATGACCAAAAGTATATGGACACGAACATCTCATTCCAAAATCATGGTTATTAATATGGAGTTGGTCCCCACTTTGCTGCTACAACAGCCTCCAGTCTTCTGGGAAGGCTTTCCACTAGATGTTGGAACATTGCTGCAGGGACTTGCTTCCATTCAGCCACAAGAGCATTAGTTGGACGATTAGGCCTGGCTCGCAGTCAGCGTTCCAATTCATCCCAAAGGTCTTCGATGGAGTTGAGGTTAGGGCTCTGTGCAGGCCAGTTAACTTCTTCCACACCACAGGAGATTGGTGGCACCTTAATTGGGGAGGACGGGCTGGTGGTAATGGCTGGAGCGGAATCAGTGGAATGGTATCAAATCTGTCAAACACATGGTTTGTTGCCGTTCCATTGGCTCCGTTCCAGACATTATTATGAGTTGTTCTCCCTCAGCAGCCTCCGATATTCCACAGCGATCTCCACAAACCCTTTCTGTATGGACCTCGCTTTGTGCGCAGGGACATTGTCCTGCTGAAAGAGGAAAGGACCTTCCCCAAACTGTTGCCAAAATGTTGGAAGCACAGAATCATCTAGAATGTCATTGTATGCTGTAGCTTGAGATTTTCTTTCACTGGAACTAATGAAAAACAGCCCCAGACCATTATTCCTCCTCCACCAAACTTTACAGTTGGCACAATGCATTGGGGCAGGTAGCGTTTGCCTGGCGTCCGCCAAATCCAGATTCGTCCATCGGACTGCCAGATGGTGAAGCGTGATTCATCACACCAGAGGATGCGCTTCCACTGCTCTAGAGTCCAATGGCGGCGAGCTTTACACTACTTCAGCCGACGCTTGGCATTGTGCATGGTGATCTTAGGCTTGTGTACGGCTGCTCGGCCATGGAAACCCCTTTCATGAAGCTCCCGACAAACAGTTATTGTGCTGACGTTGCTTCCAGAGGCAGTTTGGAATTCGGTAATGGGTGTTGCAACCGAGAACAGACGATTTTTGCTCACAACGCGCTTCAGAACTTTTCTGTGATCTTGTGTGGCCTACCACTTCGCGGCTGAGCCGTTGTTGCTCCTAGATGTTTCCACTTCACAATAACAGCACTTTCAGTTGACTGGGGCAGCTCTAGCAGGGAAGAATTTTTACAAACTGACTTGTTGGAAAGGAGGCATCCTATGACGGTGCCACGTTGAAGGTCACTGAGCTCTTCAGTAAGGCCATTCTATGGCAATGTTTTTCTATGGAGATTACATGGCTCTGTGCTCAATTTTATACACCTGTCAGTAACGGGTGTGGCTGAAATAGCCGGATACACTAATTTGACATAGGCCTACATACTCAGGCAATCCACATAGTGTATCCTACATTCAAATACAAACAAGTGCGCTAACATTGACTGGCTAGCTAGCAACTTCACTGGCAGTAAATGCTAGCCGGCTAGCTAGTTAGCATAAGCTGCTAGGAGTGCTAGCTATCAACTTTACTAGCAGTAAATGCTAGCCAGCTAGCTACGTTAGCATAAGCTGCTAGGAGTGCTAGCTAGCAACCATACTACCAGATGTCTGAGGTAAAATACATTGAAATGATAGCGTACCTTAATTGCAGTTGTAAATGTTTCCACTTGTGACTGATAGCTTTACAGTTAATGTTACTTCATAGCCTTTTAGCTATTTCAGCATTGTGATGTCATATAGCTAGATAGATAGCTTCCTTTTTTAAGAGAGAACTTTTCAATTGGCATCTCTTCCCCATGTTTTCAGTCACAGGCAGCGACTGGATTAGGTGTGAGCAGTGCAGGAGGTGGGCTCATGAGTTGTGCTCCAATTTTACTGGGGATAGCTTTATTTCGGACCCATGTACAAATTAGAATTGTGCGACAGCAGAGCATAAGAGAGTTGCCACATCAATGTCACTGTTATGAGATGTTAAATTCCATTGTTATTAAATAACATTGCTATTGGCTCCGGAGTGGCGCAGTGGTCTAAGGCACTGCATCTCAGTGCTAGAGGTCCCTGATTCAAATCTGGTTTACATCCGGCCATGATTGGGAGTCCCATAGGGTGGCGCACAATTGGCCCAGCGTTGGCTGGGGTAGGCTGTCACTGTAAATAAGAATTTGTTCTTAAGTGCCTTAACTTGCCAAACTTGTCAAGTTAAATTAATAATAATACAATTATATATATAAAATATATATATTAGTAATATTATATTCAATTAATATGTTTTTTTCTGAATTAAAAACCTTTTGCCTACCACTTGAATTTCATTTTAAAGACTGCTGGGATTTAAAATCTTGCACTATTCAAATAGCATTTTGTGCAATTGTACATCATGGATTATATATGTCAAGTAATTAAAGGTAAAGGAACAACAAAGAAAATGAATGTGCAGGAGAGTTAAAAAGACTTTACATCAAATCTCCTCATAGTGCGGATATTAATGGTGACCTGTGCAACACCATTTCCCCCCCATATTTTATTTAAATCATTAAAATAGACTTAGCTTTTAGGTATTACCTACTAAATAATTTCGAAATAAAACTGACTAAATGGATTTTAACACACTTGTGTGAAACCCTATGCCATAATCTTCTACATGGGTAACTAGCACCCTCTGGGACAGTTATGGCCAGTTACCCCGGTACTTTAAAAACAACGCTCCTTTTCTAAAAACAACATTTCATGAAATAACAAAAAAAGTGTAAACTGTAGCCATGTATCTCCCTTTATAGTTTATTCGCCTAAGCCTGACCTTTATCTACTTACCAACTTTTTCACCAATTGTTGCTTTTTTTGTGTCAGCAAATAGACATTGTTCTTATGGGGGCTAGTTACCTTCTAGTACCCTGCAAACTGTGACTTCCAGCTCGACGAAATAGACGAACAATTAATTCATTTTTTTGAATTCATTTTTTAGAAACAGGAGATTAGCCAGTCTGTGGCTTCAGACTCATGCGATGGCGCCTTGAGAACAGGTGTTGTGCCGAAAAATCTCCCCCCTGCCAGAATTCAACCCCCTTCAGCGATCGCCCCCGCTTGCGGCAAGATGCCCATGTCGCCCGTACCTAAATCCGCTACTGATTTGTATTAGTCTATAAATACATCTCTTTGCCAAAATTCGTCATCTCTCCCATGTCTTATTCGACTAGTATTTTTGAAAGTGTAAGGATAACAATTCAGCCATAGTTGTTCTGAAATGTTTATTGCTTGCCAACATTTTACTTCCTCCTCTATGTTTAATATAACACACAAACATTAATTATTAATTGCGGTTGCCTATCCCGACGTGAAGTTTGTTCTATAGAAAGTATTTGACTCTGATGTGTGCCGCAGAAAGTATTTGACTCTATCCACAAAATTAAGGAAATTAGAAGGAGGGGGGATTCTGGCAGGGGGGAGATTTTCGGCACAACACCGGTGAATATCCTCTCCATACTTGGAGGATTAAAAAAAAATTTGGGAGAGGATTTGGCTATGAAACGCAGTTTGGGTCTTTGCGTGTCAAAAAATATACACGTCAAATAACTCTATTTGAAACGTTAAATAAGCTTTTATTTTGACACGTCAAATAACAGTTTACTTGTAGAATGTTGTGTTGGACCACAACTTCTGGGTTAGCTAGCTAGCTTTAGCTTGGTAGCTAGCTTTAGCTTGGTAGCTAGCTTTAGCTTGGTAGCTAGCTTTAGCTTGGTAGCTAGCTTTAGCTTGGTAGCTAGCTTTAGCTTGGTACCTAGCTTTAGCTTGGTACCTAGCTTTAGCTTGGTACCTAGCTTTAGCTTGGTAGCTAGCTTTAGCTTGGTAGCTAGCTTTAGCTTGGTACCTAGCTAGCACCAATACAACCAGCCTGAAAACAATGACCAGTAGACACTGCAGTGATTTTCATTATTCTTATCAATGATTTAGGAATTCTTGTAAGTATTAGCTAGGTAGCCACTTGTTGTTCGCCTATTGAAATTGAACTTCAGTTCATGAAAATAAATAGCTAGCCAGCTACTTGACCTTGTTGCCCAAAGCTAACGTTATAAGCAGCCAGCTAGCTTTATGAGGCTCGACTGAACCGGGTTATGTGCTGTGAAGCTAGACACAATAAGGATTAGGCACAATATATTTTTATTTGCGATTTTCCTTCAATATAAAAGTACCTCTTTGAAAGTGATGCAGAAGGTTACAATTGGTGGGATCATGCCAAATGTAAACTAGATAATGTTAAACAAGGTTGGAACGTGAAGCAATGAAATGGGGTGTCAGTCTACTCGGTGACACCCACAGAACACAACTGTGAAGAGTTTATGCAAATATTAGCGTTGTAGCTCTTATTACGGGACTGTGACTGTGTGAAATCACCTCCCCATTCAGCCTATTGTGTGTATTCATATTGCCATGTACAGCTTTATCTAAGGATTGGGGATCAATGAAATGGGGTATCAGTCTACTTAATACCCAATATATTTTTCCCAACGTCCTCCTCAGAGTTATCAGACTCCCAAACATCCAGTATTGTTTTTTTTTTTTTTTTCCCCTCTCGAATTGTGTTCAATACACAGAGCAGGTTGATAATAAATGTGGCTCAATTCACAGTTGTTTCAGAGTCGCGCAAAAAGAGTTGCGACGCTCTAATGTTCTCTGGGTGTCACTGAGTAGACTGATACCCCATGTCATTGATCCACAATCCATAGGTAAGGCTGTACAGTGAAATAAGAATGCCCCACAATGCAATTCTAAAGTCTAATACATACAGTGTGATTAAAACAGATTTTGGTCAAATTAACAAATGATTCCAACCTCATTTAGCATGATCTATTCAATTATGGCATAATTCTACTATTTGTATACATTTGCCTCACTGTCAATGACATACTTTTATTTTGAAGGCTAACCGCAAGGTCCACTATTGTAGCTAATCCTTATTGTGGCTAGCTTCACATAGATGGGTCCGACCATTAATCAAATAAAACTGTCTTATAAAATAGGGTTATTTTAAATGATGACACCTAGCTATGTAGTTAGCTAGCTAACTATAGCTACTGAAACAGATTATGTCGTTTTGCTACGTATTTGGGGAAGAACATTGTTTGCATCCATCAGCGAGCTAGCTTTTTTTATGACCAGCACTGTAGGTGCGCGAGACAACTTTACCAGGATCATAACATACGTATCGATGAATCGTTGTGACATATGAAGTACGAGTGATAGTGTAATAAATGTGTAATAATAACTACGTAAAAAAATGTATGAACGCGTTAAATTATTAGGTGACGTGCAGTCATATTCAGGTCCTGATTGGTCAACAAGCTTATTTGAAACGTGTATCTTTTTTGGCATGCAAAGACCCACACGGCGTTTCATATATATGACCACTCTAGCCAGAGCTGTTACAAAAAAAAATCTATATGTAGGCCTGCAGGTTTTTAGGCAAAATAGCCCAATCAAAACGGAAAGCTCCTTGAACGTGGGAATATGCCAGGCCTATTGGGCCAAAATCAATTATGGCCTTTTGTATAAATAATAGAAAGAAAATGAACGAAACGTTTAAGATATCAGATTGTTTATAAATACTTTGCTACAATGACACACTTAGTTATCTCCCCACCTCGTTGCCTTTCTTTTAGCATGTGCACGTAGTAAGTACACCATCATACTTTTGGAATAAGTGTCTTTTTCATTCTTTAGTTGTGGATGTTTCATGTAGTCAGCGTGTAACAACTGCTATTTCTAAAGCAAAAAAACAATGGCACCCGGTTTATAACCTAACAGCTTAGCACCATTCCAGCAGGTGGCATCCTTACACACGTTACCGCACTACCTCTCTTGCTCTTGGTCCTCATCTTTGTAAGTCACATTGATTTGGTTTCTTTATAAAAAAAAAAATGTAGTGAACTCCATGACAGTAGCTTAAGCAAGGGGCTATTAGCAGCACACACGTTGACTACAAATGCATGCTGGGCCGGGCATGCCCTAGGCTCCTGAAGTGAGCGCTACTGGAGCAGACAAGAAGACCGACGCTCCAGCCTTTGGGAATCTCGCTCCACGAGCCAGTCAAATTGGGCACGCTCTGCTCCGTTCCAGCTCTGCTCACATAGTCTGGTCCCTACCAGGCTACTGTGTTGCACTGGTAAATGCTTCACAATGTATTTCTTTGTAGGCTATAGCCTGGAAATAATTGAAATAATATCTCCTAAATGATTAATTTTGGTTCCTTCTCAGGCTCCTGACCAACTTAGTGTTTATATGCTGTTTAATATGACATGTAGCCTATTTGAAATTAGGTCCGGTCTAAGGCACTGCATCTCAGTGATAGAAGCGTCACTACAGACCTCGTTCGATTCCATGCTGTGTCGTGATTGGGAGTCCCATAGGGCGGCGCACAATTGCCCCAGCGTCGTTCGACGTTGGTAGTAAGAATTTGTTCTTAATTAACTGACTTGACTAGTTAAATAAAGGTTACATTTACAATTACAAAAATAAAAAAATTCATAATTTCATGTTTATTCAAATACTTTTCATTCAATTCCATATTGTTTGGTTTCAATATTTAAAAACAATTGGTAGGTCCAGATAGTAGATGGATGTTTGTTAAATTGTGATTTTAATGAATGGAGCGAATTTGGAGCGGTGTTTTTTTCTGTGAGGGAGCTGTAGGAAAGGACACCCTCTCATCCGGATTTCCTACCATTCAACTCTGCTCATATGCTCTGACCCCAACCCCTCCTCTACATAAAGGACTGGTCCATTCCGTTGTGGTGCACCGCGTGTTTGTTCTTGTGTCGTAGTGGCAACATGTCTTTCAGCTGGTAGTGGCCCATGCGCGTGTGTTTATAGTAAGAGGAGTAGATGAAACAGGAGATCACCAAGAGGATCACCACCGCAGCTGCAGCCAGCCCTGCAATGATGGGCAGGTAGTCCACTACAGGGCAGGAGAGGAGAAAGAGAGGAGAGGGAGGGGGAGAGAGGAGAGGAAGGGAGATGCAGTGAATTCAGGAAGTATTCAGATCCCTTGACTTTTTCCACAATTTGTTATGATATATTTTGTTATGTTACAGCCTTATTCTAAAATGGATTCAATAAAAAATATATCCTCATCAAAATATCCTCATCAATCTACACACAATAACCCATAATGACATCACAATACCCCCATAATGACAAAGCGAAAACAGTTTAAATATTTAAAAAAATACTTATTAAAAATAAAAAAACAGAAATACCTAATTTACATAAGTATTTGGACACTTTGCTATTAGACTCGAAATTGAGCTCAGGTGCATCCTGTTTCCTTGAGACGTTTCTACAACTAGATTGGAGTCGAACGAGGTCTGTGGTAAATTCTATTGATTGGACATGATTTGGAAAGGCACACAGCTATCAGTAAAAGAAACATAACAGCCCGCTTGGAGTTTGCCAAAAGGCACCTAAAGGACTCTCAGACCTATGAGAAACAAGATTCTCTGGTCTGAGGAAACCAATATTGAACTCTTTGACTTAAATGTCAAGCGTCACGTGTGGAGGAAACCTGGCACCCTCCCTGCGGTGAAACATGGTGGCGGCAGCATCATGCTGTGGGGATGTTTTTCAGCGGCAGGGACTGGGAGACTAGTCAGGATCGAGGGAAAAATGAACAGAGCAAAGTACAGAGAGATCCTGGAGAGACCTGAAAATAGCTGTGTAGCGATGCTCCCCATACAACCTGAGAGAGCTTGACAGGATCTGCAGAGAAGAATGGGAGAAACTCCACAAATTGTACATTTTAAATGTAACCTTTATTTAACTAGGCATGACCAGTTCAGAACAAATTCTTATTTACAATGACAACCTACCCCGGCCAAACCCGGACGACGCTGGGCCAATTTTGCGCCGCCCAAAGGGAATCCCAATCACGGCCGGATGTGATACAGCCTGAATTCTGGGTTAAACTTGGAACATTGATATACTCAGAAGGATAGTATCTGAGGAGTGAAGGAGACTGGTTTTTACATCGGATCTAATGGTTATCTGTAGAAGACAGATGGCTGTGGAATGTGTTGGGGGAGACTGGTGGAAATCATTGGATTAGACATCAAAGGGGGTTGAGGTCAGAGTACCCTTAAGGGAGAAACAATGGTTTATTATCCTATCACTTCCTCTTCCTGTCAGACCATAAAAGATGTAAGGATTGGAGAGAAGGAGGAGTGGCTAAATTGGAGTATATACTGTATTCTTGTGGTGTTGTAAACATGTGTTGTCCGAATGCAGCTGTATTGACCCTCTGGGCAGAATAAACTTGGTTGAACTTTCATAAATGTTCGTTGAGTTTTTCACTCTGAGAATTAGAACCTAACAATTCGAACCAGGGACTGTAGTGACGCCTCTTGCACTGAGATGCTGTGCCTTAGACCGCTGCATCACTCGGGAGCCCAAATACAGGTGTGCCAAGCTTGTACCTTCATACCCAAGAAGACTCTTCGCTGTAATCGCTGCCAAAGGTGCTTCAACAAAGTACTGAGTAAAGGTTCTGAATACTTATGTAAATGTGATAAAGTTTTGTATTTGTTATAAATTTGCAAACATTCTAAAAACCTGTTTTTGCTTTGTCATTGTGGGGTATTATGTGTAGATTGATGAAGTGTGTGTAGATTGATGAGGGGGGGAAACAATTTAATCAATTTTAGAATATGGCTGTAACGTTACACAAGTTGGAAAAAGTCAAAGGGTCTGAATACTTTCCAAACGCAACAAAGCAATCATTCAATGAACCATCCAACCAATCATCCATCCAACCAATCATCCATCCATCCAACCAATCATCCATCCAACCAACCAATCAACCAACCAACCAATCATCCATCCAACCAACCAATCATCCATCCAACCAATCATCCATCCAACCAACCAATCATCCATCCAACCAATCATCCATCCAACCAACCAACCAATCATCCATCCAACCAATCATCCATCCAACCAATCAACCATCCAACCAATCATCCATCCAACCAATCATCCATCCAACCAAACAATCAACCAACCAACCAATCAACCATCCAACCAATCATCCATCCATCCAACCAACCAATCATCCATCCAACCAATCATCCATCCAACCAACCAATCATCCATCCAACCAATCATCCATCCAACCAATCAACCATCCAACCAATCAACCATCCAACCAATCATCCATCCATCCAACCAACCAATCATCCATCCAACCAATCATCCATCCAACCAACCAATCATCCATCCAACCAATCATCCATCCAACCAATCAACCATCCAACCAATCAACCATCCAACCAATCAACCATCCAACCAATCAACCAACCAACCAATCAACCATCCAACCAACCATCCATCCAACCAACCAACCAGTCAGCCATCCATCCAACCAGTCATCCAACCAGTCAGCCATCCATCCAACCAGTCAACCATCCATCCAACCAGTCAACCATCCAACCAATCATCCATCCAACCAATCATCCATCCAACCAATCAACCATCCAACCAATCATCCATCCAACCAATCAACCATCCAACCAATCATCCATCCAACCAATCATCCATCCAACCAACCATCCAACCAATCAACCATCCAACCAATCATCCATCCAACCAATCATCCATCCAACCAATCATCCATCCAACCAATCATCCATCCAACCAATCAACCATCTGTCTCACCTGTGACCTCCACGTTAACAGTCCAGATTCTGTTTCCCAAGGGGTTGATAGCGATGCAGGTGTAATTTCCAGAGTGAGACTTGGCCATGTTGTTGATGGTCACTACAGATCTCTCTTCCGTGGTGTTGGGGGCGGGGGCGGATTGGGGGAGCAACCAATCGTACGAGGGGGCAGGGTTACCATTTGCACTACAGTTAAGTGATAGGGTGTCACCCTCTGTGATGCTCATGGAGAAACATCCAGGACTCATAGTGATCTGAGGCTTGTCTGGGGGGGGGGGGGGGGGGGGGGGCGAAAGAGATGAAACAAGTTGATTAATGAGCGATAAAGAGAAAGTGATGAAACAATTTGATTAATGAGATAGAAAGAGAGATGAGAAACAAGTTGATTAATGAGAGAATATGAAGTGAAAACAACATCAGTCAACGTCATGACTCGTCTGGTTTCTAACTAACGGTTGTACTAAATGTGTGGAGACAGACAACCAGATGGACTCACAGTGCACGTTGATGTTGAGGCCGTCTGATTCCATTACAGGAGGAGGTTGGGGTCCCTCTGGTCCCAGATCCAACATGGCTGAACACCACAACTGGGCCCCGTCATCATCTCTACTAGGGGTGAAGTCCAGGGTATAGGTCCCATTCCCTGGTGTCTTGATGTTGTCCTTGGGTTTCTGTTGTGTGTCTAATTCTGTCTGTTCACCAGTGGTATTGACTTTGTAGAAGGTCACCCTGAGTCTCCCAATAGGAGCGATGTTCTGGACAAGACACTGTAGCAGGTACTGATCCCCCTCAACCATCGGATCAGGGGACTTCCTATAGCTGAAGGAGACACGGTCAGGAAGCTCTGTGGAGGAATGGAAACACACAATGATTTAACAGTGCAGAGCCTTACTAAGAATACATTCAGAAACACCAGAGAAGATAAGAGAGAGAGACATCACTCACTATAAACTGTGATGTTCAGCTGTTCCTGACACTTGCCTCCTTCTGTGTAGCACTGAGGTTTGTTATTCCAGTCAGTCACACTGTCAAATCAAATGAAAAATTTAAAGTGCATTTAAAATGTATCAATAAAAAATAGAAGCCAGTAATGTCTAAAATACCAGTAAAACCATTAATTAAAGGCTATTGAAGCCTTTTTTAACGAGTTTAAAACATCTCAGCTGTGTCTGCCTCTCTTACTTGTCCACCCTCCAGTTTAGGAACTTCACCTCCTCGTCTGTTAGACCCGTCCCTCCCTGGGTGGCTTCCCAGCCCATCTGTACAGGGGTATCTGAGCTGCATTTAGAGGAGGCTGGGTCTCCATACTTCACCACCAGCCTGGCAGGACTGATTACCAGGCACTCAGCATCTGGAAGACCAAAGGTCAAGTTAAAACTTGAATGTTCTGTTATTGTTGATTTTATTGTTCAAACCAAACAGGACGATATTATTGTCTAATGTTTGTCTATCTGTATGTTAATCAACTACATGTTACACTCCATAACCCAGAAGTAGCCACACACACACACACACCATGCTACAGTACATCTCCCGTACTAGCAGACCCCATGCTTCAAATGACCTCTAGTTATCACTATGGCAACACCGGCAACATCTGGACCCTCCTCTTCCTGCCATTGTGCTCTGTGATGCCAAACACACACACACACACTGGCCTACAGCCAGATCCACTCAGAATCTTTGGACTCCAAATACTATTTCACTCTGCCCTAATAAGTAACCCGAAACACACAGGCTTTCCAATTTATCCATTTCAAAAAACTTAAATACATAAAGTACTAAAATATAAAAACATAACAGAAAAACACCTAAGCTATTAGGAGTCGATTGCGTCAATCTAATTGATATAGTAATAAAATCCCCATCAAAATACGTCTGTTGAAGCTTTTTTTGTGTGGGCTGCGTCTCAATCTACTGCATCCGTTCTTTTGTCGTCATTCTGCATCTGCGGTGGAAAGTGGAAGAGCTACGGTGGAAAGTGGAAGAGCTACGGTGGAAAGATGAGACTCTCACGAATATGATAGTGTTCTCCGTTTTGCTCTATGACCCCCACAAGCCCCACGGGACTGAAGTCGGTACCGTCGATGTGCCAACTTCTGTGTAGCGTCCGAACTGTTTGGGCTACAAACTAATATGACCCCACTATGGAAATGGGAAACTCTCAGGTAAAAATAAATACATGGCAGTAGCTTTGTGCCCCCCCCCCCCCCAAAGGGGTTAAATATGTTTCAAAAGCTAAATATATATATTTCCTTCTAAATATTTTTGGGGGGGTACTTACAGAAATCCTAAAAATCAAATAGCTAAATGATCAATGGTATGACCATCTTAAAACAATTCCATATGTTATCTTAGTAGAATGTAATTTACCAAGCACCTGTATCACAACATTGTACTAGACCAGAAATCAAACTTACCGGTGAAGTCACAATACAGAGACAATAATGAAACAAGTATTACAATCTCCATTCCCCGTAATAATCATTGAGCGTCCCTCAGTGAAGGATACTGTATTCTGTTAGGCGAGCTGAATCATTTTTACTGGAAACTCCCTAACGATCCGCCCTCCTCCCCTCTCTCTCTCTCTCCTGCTTCTCTAAGGGCAGTGAGGGGGGAGAGGATGGGGGGGAAGTGTAGTAGGTTCCTGTCGGTGTCATTGGTCTGGAATTTCCCAAAAAACCAGAGAAACATGTTGTTCTGTTACTCCCCGAGACCGGAAACATAGTAATAATTCTGTGTGACAGTACAGGCTAAAGAGAGGTGAGTGAAAGATAGAGAGAGAAAGGGAGAGGGAGATGGGGGAGAGAGAGACCCAAATAAGGACAGTAGTGTATAATGGAGTGTTGAAAATAGAGAACTGTTTGATTTATTCTCTGTGCCACCAGGCGTCTCTCACTCTCACCACAAACACACACTGTCTCATGTGGTGAGCCCATTCTATTGAAATGCAGAGGGCTACTTCCCCAATCACTTTAGTTTCTGTGGGTTTTTTAACCATAATTCTACACCAAAACCAAGCAGCGTTGCCTCATCTTAAACGGCACTGTTAGGATGGTGGACCACTCTTGGTACACATGGGAAACTGTTGAGCTGGAAAAACCCAGCAACTTTGCAGTTCTTGACACAAACCGATGTGTCTGGCTCCTACTACCATACCCTGTTCAAAAGCCACTTAAATATATTTGCCCATTCACCCTCTGAATGACACACATACACAATCCATGTCTCTAATGTCTCAAGGCTTAAAAATCCTTCTTTAACCCGTCTCCTCCCCTTCATCTACACTGATTGAAGTGGATTTAACAAGTGACATCAATAAAGGATCATAGATTTCACCTGGTCAGTCCAATGTCATGGAAAGAGCAGGTGTTCATAATGTTTTGTACACTCAGTGTATGTGTAACAAAAGTATTGGGACAGTGACATAATGTCATGGAAAGAGCAGGTGTTCATAATGTTTTGTACACTCAGTGTATGTGTAACAAAAGTATTGGGACAGTGACATAATGTCATGGAAAGAGCAGGTGTTCATAATGTTTTGTACACTCAGTGTATGTGTAACAAAAGTATTGGGACAGTGACATAATGTCATGGAAAGAGCAGGTGTTCATAATGTTTTGTACATTCAGTGTATGTTTAACAAAAGTATTGGGACAGTGACATAATGTCATGGAAAGAGCAGGTGTTCATAATGTTTTGTACACTCAGTGTATGTGTAACAAAAGTATTGGGACAGTGACATAATGTCATGGAAAGAGCAGGTGTTCATAATGTTTTGTACACTCAGTGTATGTGTAACAAAAGTATTGGGACAGTGACATAATGTCATGGAAAGAGCAGGTGTTCATAATGTTTTGTGCACTCAGTGTATGTGTAACAAAAGTATTGGGACAGTGACATATGTTTTGTTGTTTTGGCTCTGTACTTCAGCACTTTGGATTTGAAATGATACATTGACTACGAGTTTAAACTGCAAACTGTCAGCTTTAATTTGGTGAACCGTTTAGAAATTACAGTACTTTCTGTACAAAGTCCCCCCATTTTATTGGACCAAAAGTATTGGAACAAATTCACTTCTATGTGTATTAAAGTAGTAAAAAGTGAAGTATTTGGTCCCATATTCCAAGTACCAAATGACCACATAAAGTTTTTGACTCTACAATCTTGTTGGATACATTTGCTGTTTGTTTTGGTTGTGTTTCAGATAATGTTGTGCCCAATAGAAATCCATGGTAAATAATGTATTGTGTCATTTTGGAATCTCTTTTATTGTAAATAAGAATAGAATATGTCTCTGAACACTTCTACATTCATATGGATGCTATCATGATTGTGGATAGTCCTGCATTTTGAATACTGATGAGTGAGAAAGTTACAGACCCACAAATAGCATACCCCCAAGACATGCTAACCTCTCACCATTACAATAACAGGGGAGGTTAGCATTTAATATCATACCCCCAAGACATGCTAACCTCTCACCATTACAATAACAGGGAAGGTTAGCATTTAATATCATACCCCCAAGACATGCTAACCTCTCACCATTACAATAATATATATTTTTTTTAATCATCCTTTTTTTTTAACCAGGTAGGCTAGTTGAGAACAAGTTCTCATTTGCAACTGCGACCTGGCCAAGATAAAGCATAGCAATTCGACACATACAACAACACAGAGTTACACATGGAATAAACAAAACATACAGTCAATAATACAGTAGAACAAAATAAAACAGAAAGTCTATATACAGTGAGTGCAAATGAGGTAAGATAAGGGAGTTAAGGCAATAAATAGGCCACGGTGGCAAAGTAATTACAATATAGCAATTAAACACTGGAATGGTAGATGTGCAGAAGATGAATGTGCAAGTAGAGATACTGGGGGGCAAAGGAGCAAGATAAATAAATAAGTACAGTATGGGGATGAGGTAGTTGGATGGGCTACTTAGAGATGAGCTATGTACAGGTGCAGTGAGCTGCTCTGACAGCTGGTGCTTAAAGCTAGTGAGGGAGATATGAGTCTCCAGCTTCAGAGATTTTTGCAGTTCGTTCCAGTCATTGGCAGCAGAGAACTGGAAGGAAAGACGACCAAAGGAGGAATTGGCTTTGGGGGTGACCAGTGAGATATACCTGCTGGAGCGTGTGCTACGAGTGGGTGCTGCTATGGTGACCAGTGAGCTGAGATAAGGCGGGGCTTTACCTAGCAGAGACTTGTAGATAACCTGTAGCCAGTGGGTTTGGCGACGAGTATGAAGCGAGGGCCAACCAACGAGAGCGTACAGGTCGCAGTGGTGGGTAGTATATGGGGCTTTGGTGACAAAACAGATGGCACTGTGATAGACTGCATCCAGTTTGTTGAGTAGAGTGTTGGAGGCTATTTTATAGATGACATCACCGAAGTCGAGGATCGGTAGGATGGTCAGTTTTACAAGGGTATGTTTGGCAGCATGAGTGAAGGATGCTTTGATGCGATATAGGAAGCCGATTCTATATTTAATTTTGGATTGGAGATGCTTAATGTGAGTCTGGAAGGAGAGTTTACAGTCTAACCAGACACCTAGGTATTTGTAGTTGTCCACGTATTCTAAGTCAGAGCCTTCCAGAGTAGTGATGCTGGACGGGCGAGCAGGTGCGGGCAGTGATCGATTGAATAGTATGCAATTAGTTTTACTTGCGTTTAAGAGCAGTTGGAGGCCACGGAAGGAGAGTTGTATGGCATTGAAGCTCGTCTGGAGGTTAGATAACACAGTGTCCAAAGAGGGGCCAGAAGTATACAGAATGGTGTCGTCTGCGTAGATGTGGATCAGAGACTCACCAGCAGCAAGAGCGACATCATTGATGTATACAGAGAAGAGAGTCGGCCCGAGAATTGAACCCTGCGGCACCCCCATAGAGACTGCCAGAAGTCCAGACAACAGACCCTCAGATTTGACACACTGAACTCTGTCGGAGAAGTAGTTGGTAAATCAGGCGAGGCAATCATTTGAGAAACCAAGGCTGTCGAGTCTGCCAATAAGAATGTGGTGATTGACAGAGTCGAAAGCCTTGGCCAGGTCGATGAATACGGCTGCACAGTAATGTCTCTTATCGATGGCGGTTATGATGTCGTTTAGGACCTTGAGCGTGGCTGAGGTGCACCCATGACCAGCTCTGAAACCAGATTGCATAGCGGAGAAGGTATGGTGCGATTCTAAATGGTCGGTAATCTGTTTTGTCAACTTGGCTTTCGAAGACCTTTGAAAGGCAGGGTAGGATAGATTTAGGTCTGTAGCAGTTTGGGTCTAGAGTGTCACCCCCTTTGAAGAGGGGGATGACCGCGGCAGCTTTCCAATCTTTGGGAATCTCAGACGATACGAAAGAGAAATTGAACAGGGAATGTTAGCATTTTATATCATACCTCCAAGACATGCTAACCTCTCACCATTACAATAACAGGAGAGGTTAGCATTATATATCATACCCCCAAGACATGCTAACCACCCCTCATTACAATAACAGGGGAGGTTAGCATTTAATATCATACCCCCAAGACATGCTAACCTCTCACCATTACAATAACAGGGGAGGTTAGCATTATTGGGCGGTATGATATTTGTGTGCCAAGGGAGCTAAACAGAACTGAGGAAGTTGATTAGATCTGAACACATACAACATTCCTGAACTACCTTTCTGTAATGTCAGCCCTCCTCCCCCTCCTATACTTGTCCCAAATGGCACCCTATTCCCTATATAGTGCACTACGTTTGACCAGTCGCCTTGCACCACATAGGGAATAAGGTGCTGTTTGGGACTTATATTCCAGGAGTTTATAACGTCTCTGTTAATGTTGCATTCAAGTAGTGTTCAGTCAGATTCTCAGATGTACCTTTCCCTCCCTCCCTCAGCCCTCTCTATCTCCCTCCCTCTGCCCTCTCTCCCTCCCTCCCTCTGCCCTCTCTCCCTCCCTCCCTCTGCCCTCTCTCCTCCCTCCCTCTGCCCTCTCTCCCTCCCTCTGCCCTCCCTCCCTCCCTCCCTCTGCCCTCTCTATCTCCCTCCCTCTCCCCTCCCTCCCTCCCTCCCTCCCCCCTCTCTATCTCCCTCCCTCTGCCCTTCCTATCTCCCTCCCTCCCTCCCTCCCTCCCTATCTCCCTCCCTCTGCCCTCTATCTCCCTCCCTCTGCTCTCTCTATCTCCCTCCCTCTGCCGTCTCTATCTCCCTCCCTCTGCCCTTCCTATCTCCCTCCCTCTGCCCTCTCTCCCTCCCTCTGCCCTCTCTCCCTCCCTCCCTCTGCCCTCTCTATCTCCCTCCCTCTGCCCTCCCTCCCTCCCTCCCTCCCTCCCTCCCTCTCTCCCTCCCTCCCTCTGCCCTCCCTCCCTCCCTCCCTCCCTCCCTCCCTCCCTCCCTCTGCCCTCTCTATCTCCCTCCCTCCCTCCCTCCCTCCCTCTGCCCTCTCTCCCTCCCTCTGCCCTCCCTCCCTCCCTCCCTCCCTCCCTCCGCCCTCTCTATCCTCCCTCCATCTCTCCTCCCTCCCTCTCTCCCTCCCTCCCTCCCTCCCTCCCTCCCTCCCTCCCTCCCTCTGCCCTCTCTATCTCCCTCCCTCTGCCCTTCCTATCTCCCTCCCTCTCCCTCCCTCTGCCCTCCCTCCCTCCCTCCCTCTGCCCTCTCTATCTCCCTCCCTCTCTCCTCCCTCCCTCTCTCCCTCCCTCCCTCCCTCCCTCCCTCTGCCCTCTCTATCTCCCTCCCTCTGCCCTTCCTATCTCCCTCCCTCTGCCCTCTCTCCCTCCCTCCCTCTCTCCTCTCTCCGTCCCCCCCTCCCTCCCTATGCCCTCTCTCCTCTAACTTTTTCAAGCTCACTCTCTACCCCTTCCTTCTTTTTCACTCATCCAGCTCCCCCCTTCTCTGAGTGGTACGTGTTTACTCAGAGGAAGGGAGAGTTTCTTATCAGAAGGGAAATACAAACACACACAGAGTTTATATCCATCAGAAACAACAGGACTACTGCTGCTGGGAGTGGAGAGGCAGGGTGAGGCATGAAACAGACAAAGTTAAAGCTCTGGTTAAAAGTAGTATGTAGGGAAAAGAGTGCCATTTGGGAATTCACAACCCTTGGTACTGACTGGCCTTGGTACTGACTACCCTTGGTACTGACTACCCTTGGCCTTGGTACTGACTACCCTTGGTACTGACTACCCTTGGTACTGACTACCCTTGGTACTAACTACCCTTGGTACTGACTACCCTTGGCCTTGGTACTGACTACCCTTGGTACTGACTACCCTTGGTACTGACTGGCCTTGGTAATGACTAACCTTGGTACTGGCTGGCCTTGGTAATGACTACCCTTGGTACTGACTACCCTTGGTACTGACTGGCCTTGGTAATGACTACCCTTGGTACTGACTGGCCTTGGTACTGACTGGCCTTGGTAATGACTGCCCTTGGTACTGACTGGCCTTGGTAATGACTGGCCTTGGTAATGACTGCCCTTGGTACTGACTGGCCTTGGTAATGACTACCCTTGGTACTGACTGGCCTTGGTAATGACTATCCTTGGTACTGACTGGCCTTGGTAATGACTGCCCTTGGTACTGACTGGCCTTGGTAATGACTACCCTTGGTACTGACTGGCCTTGGTAATGACTATCCTTGGTACTGACTGGCCTTGGTAATGACTACCCTTGGTACTGACTGGCCTTGGTAATGACTACCCTTGGTACTGACTGGCCTTGGTAATGACTACCCTTGGTAATGACTATCCTTGGTACTGACTGGCCTTCGTAATGACTATCCTTGGTACTGACTGGCCTTGGTAATGACTACCCTTGGTACTGACTACATATTATAATGTATTTAAAACCCATATATAAATGTGACATATATTTTAAAATATATTATAATATATTTAAAACCCATATATAAATGTGACACATTTTAGAACACATGATCATATATTTTAATAACATATATCAATCACCTCTCATACAAAACATTATAAAATGGATATGTATTGTCATCATGCTAAATGTACTCAGATAAAAAAAATTTTTTTTAAATGTATTGCTCTGAAAAGTATTCAAGAAAATATGTTTTGTTGCTAATATAATAATAATATAATAATATACAGTACTAGTCTAAAGTTTGGACACACCTACTCATTCAAGGGTTTTTCTTTATTTAGAAAATAATCATAATTCTACATTGTAGAATAATAGGGAAGACATCAAAATCACACTTTAACCAAAAACACTAAAAAGCGTTAAACAAATCAAAATATATTCTAGATTCTTCAAAGTAGCCACCCTTTGCCTTGATGACAGCATGTGTGTGTATATATACAGTTGAAGTCGGAAGTTTACATACACCTTAGCCAAATACATTTGAACTCCGTTTTTCACAATTCCTGACATTTAATCCTAGTAAACATTCCCTGGCTTAGGTCAGTTAGGATCACCACTTTATTTTAAGAATGTGAAATGTCAGAATAATAGTACAAAGAATGATTTATTTCAGCTTTTATTTCTTTCATCACTTTCCCAGTGGGTCAGAAGTTTACATACACTCAATTAGTATTTGGTAGCATTGCCTTGAAATTGTTTAACTTGGGTCAAACATTTTGGGTAGCCTTCTACGAGCTTCCCACAATAAGTTGGGTGAATTTTGGCCCATTCCTCCTGACAGAGCTGGTGTAACTGAATCAGGTTTGTAGGCCTCCTTGCTCGCACACACTTTTTCAGTTCTACCCTCACATTTTCTATAGGATTGAGGTCAGGGCTTTGTGATGGCCATTCCAATACCTTGACTTTGTTGTTGTTAAGACATTTTGCCACAACTTTGGAAGTATGCTTGGGGTCATTGTTCATTTGGTAGACCCATTTGCGACCAAGCTTTAACTTCCTGACTGATGTCTTGAGATGTTGCTTCAATATATCTACATGGTTTTCCTACCTCATGATGCCATCTATTTTGTGAAGTGCATCAGTCCCTTCTGCAGCAAAACACCCCCACAACATGATGCTGCCACCCCTGTGCTTCACGGTTGGGATGGTGTTCTTCGGCTTGCAAGCTTCCCCCTTTTTCCTCCAAACATAACGATGGTCATTATGGCCAAACAATTTTTGTTTCATCAGACCAGAGGACATTTCTCCAAAAAGTACGACCTTTGTCCCCATGTGCTGTTGCAAACCATAGTCTGGCTTTTTTTATGGCGGTTTTGGAGCAGTGGCTTCTTCCTTGCTGAGCGGCCTTTCAGGTTATGTCGATATAGGACTCGTTTTACTGTGGATATAGATACTTTTATACCTGTTTCCTCCAGCATCTTCACAAGGTCCTTTGCTGTTGTTCTGGGATTGATTTGCACTTTTCGCACCAAAGTACGTTCATCTCTAGGACTTCAACTGTATATACGCTATATACGCTATAATTTATGTTTTTTGTATGCTATTTTAATATATGAGAATTAACCAATGATATCAGGCCACACCCGGCCATGATTACAGCACCTTTGTGTGTGTCTTTTGATGCTATATAAACGAGTCTCCCCGCAGTGTTTGTCATTATACCCTGATGAAGATAGCTTGTCTGTCGAAACGTTGGACATAAACATTTTTGCATCTGAGCTCCTAGAGTGTGCGTCTCTCCTTTATTTTTTTTAGGTGTTCCACTCCGCTAGCCATCACCTCGCCTGAATAGGTGTTCCACTCTGCTAGCCAGCACCCCGCCTAAATAGGTGTTCCACTCTGCTAGCCAGCACCTTGCCTAAATAGGTGTTCCACTCTGCTAGCCAGCACCTCACCTAAATAGGTGTTCCACTCTGCTAGCCAGCACCCCGCCTAAATAGGTGTTCCACTCTGCTAGCCAGCACCTCACCTAAATAGGTGTTCCACTCCGCTAGCCAGCACCTCGCCTAAATAGGTGTTCCACTCTGCTAGCCAGCACCTCGTCTAAATAGGTGTTCCACTCTGCTAGCCAGCACCTCACCTAAATAGGTGTTCCACTCCGCTAGCCAGCACCTCACCTAAATAGGTGTTCCACTCTGCTAGCCAGCACCTCACCTAAATAGGTGTTCCACTCTGCTAGCCAGCACCTCACCTAAATAGGTGTTCCACTCCGCTAGCCAGCACCTCGCCTAAATAGGTGTTCCACTCTGCTAGCCAGCACCTCGCCTAAATAGGTGTTCTACTCCGCTAGTCAGCACCTCACCTAAATAGGTGTTCTACTCCGCTAGCCAGCACCTTGCCTAAATAGGTGTTCCACTCTGCTAGCCAGCACCTCGCCTAAATAGGTGTTCTACTCCGCTAGCCAGAACCTCGTCTAAATAGGTGTTCCACTCTGCTAGCCAGCACCTCTCCTAAATAGGTGTTCCACTCCGCTAGCCAGCACCTCGTCTAAATAGGTGTTCCACTCCGCTAGCCAGCACCTCGCCTAAATAGGTGTTCCACTCCGCTAGCCAGCACCTCACCTAAATAGGTGTTCTACTCTGCTAGCCAGCACCTCGCCTAAATAGGTGTTCCACTCCGCTAGCCAGCACCTCTCCTAAATAGGTGTTCCACTCCGCTAGCCAGCACCTCTCCTAAATAGGTGTTCCACTCCGCTAGCCAGCACCTCTCCTAAATAGGTGTTCTACTCCGCTAGCCAGCACCTCTCCTAAACAGGTGTTCCACTCCGCTAGCCAGCACCTCGCCTAAATAGGTGTTCTACTCCGCTAGCCAGCACCTCTCCTAAACAGGTGTTCCACTCCGCTAGCCAGCACCTCTCCTAAATAGGTGTTCTACTCCGCTAGCCAGCACCTCTCCTAAACAGGTGTTCCACTCCGCTAGCCAGCACCTCGTCTAAATAGGTGTTCTACTCCCCTAGCCAGCACCTCTCCTAAACAGGTGTTCCACTCCGCTAACCAGCACCTCTCCTAAATAGGTGTTCTACTCCGCTAGCCAGCACCTCTCCTAAACAGGTGTTCCACTCCGCTAGCCAGCACCTCTCCTAAACAGGTGTTCCACTCCGCTAGCCAGCACCTCTCCTAAATAGGTGTTCTACTCCGCTAGCCAGCACCTCTCCTAAACAGGTGTTCCACTCCGCTAGCCAGCACCTCACCTAAATAGGTGTTCCACTCCGCTAGCCAGCACCTCACCTAAATAGGTGTTCCACTCCGCTAGCCAGCACCTCACCTAAATAGGTGTTCCACTCTGCTAGCCAGCACCTCACCTAAATAGGTGTTCCACTCCGCTAGCCAGCACCTCGCCTAAATAGGTGTTCCACTCTGCTAGCCAGCACCTCGCCTAAATAGGTGTTCTACTCCGCTAGTCAGCACCTCACCTAAATAGGTGTTCTACTCCGCTAGCCAGCACCTTGCCTAAATAGGTGTTCCACTCTGCTAGCCAGCACCTCGCCTAAATAGGTGTTCTACTCCGCTAGCCAGCACCTCGTCTAAATAGGTGTTCCACTCCGCTAGCCAGCACCTCTCCTAAATAGGTGTTCCACTCCGCTAGCCAGCACCTCGTCTAAATAGGTGTTCCACTCCGCTAGCCAGCACCTCACCTAAATAGGTGTTCTACTCTGCTAGCCAGCACCTCGCCTAAATAGGTGTTCCACTCCGCTAGCCAGCACCTCTCCTAAATAGGTGTTCCACTCCGCTAGCCAGCACCTCTCCTAAATAGGTGTTCCACTCCGCTAGCCAGCACCTCTCCTAAATAGGTGTTCTACTCCGCTAGCCAGCACCTCACCTAAATAGGTGTTCTACTCCGCTAGCCAGCACCTCTCCTAAATAGGTGTTCTACTCCGCTAGCCAGCACCTCTCCTAAATAGGTGTTCTACTCCGCTAGCCAGCACCTCGTCTAAATAGGTGTTCCACTCCGCTAGCCAGCACCTCTCCTAAATAGGTGTTCCACTCCGCTAGCCAGCACCTCGTCTAAATAGGTGTTCCACTCCGCTAGCCAGCACCTCACCTAAATAGGTGTTCTACTCCGCTAGCCAGCACCTCGCCTAAATAGGTGTTCCACTCCGCTAGCCAGCACCTCTCCTAAATAGGTGTTCCACTCCGCTAGCCAGCACCTCTCCTAAATAGGTGTTCCACTCCGCTAGCCAGCACCCCTCCTAAATAGGTGTTCTACTCCGCTAGCCAGCACCTCTCCTAAACAGGTGTTCCACTCCGCTAGCCAGCACCTCTCCTAAATAGGTGTTCTACTCCGCTAGCCAGCACCTCTCCTAAACAGGTGTTCCACTCCGCTAGCCAGCACCTCGTCTAAATAGGTGTTCTACTCCCCTAGCCAGCACCTCTCCTAAACAGGTGTTCCACTCCGCTAACCAGCACCTCTCCTAAATATGTGTTCTACTCCGCTAGCCAGCAACTCTCCTAAACAGGTGTTCCACTCCGCTAGCCAGCACCTCTCCTAAACAGGTGTTCCACTCCGCTAGCCAGCACCTCTCCTAAATAGGTGTTCTACTCCGCTAGCCAGCACCTCTCCTAAACAGGTGTTCCACTCCGCTAGCCAGCACCTCTCCTAAATAGGTGTTCTACTCTGCTAGCCAGCACCTCACCTAAATAGGTGTTCTACTCTGCTAGCCAGCACCTCACCTAAATAGGTGTTCCACTCCGCTAGCCAGCACCTCTCCTAAATAGGTGTTCTACTCTGCTAGCCAGCACCTCTCCTAAATAGGTGTTCTACTCTGCTAGCCAGCACCTCACCTAAATAGGTGTTCCACTCCGCTAGCCAGCACCTCGCCTAAATAGGTGTTCTACTCCACTAGCCAGCACCTCTCCTAAACAGGTGTTCTACTCCGCTAGCCAGCACCTCTCCTAAATAGGTGTTCTACTCCGCTAGCCAGCACCTCTCCTAAATAGGTGTTCTACTCCGCTAGCCAGCACCTCTCCTAAACAGGTGTGCGTTTATTTCGCCTCTAGATTGTTTTCTTGTTTACGTCTGTCTTCTACCCTGTTCCCTTTACTCTGCTCCTGTTCTCCAGGATCTAGGGGTTCTGCCTGACACCCAGACATGGATCCACCTGATGTCCTCCTTTACCAACCACCCCTTCAACTTTTCATTACATCAGCTACTGTTATTGTCATGTTGTCATTATCTGCTAAGAAAGAGCAAGACAACTATCATACTGGGCACATCATGTGAGCTGCACAGATTAGCTGTGAAAACACGAGCACTGCAAACACTCAGAACAAAGAGGGCAGCAGCGCCTGGACTTTCCCTCTTCGAGTCCACTACCTGCTGGAAAAACAAGTGACAGGCAGAACCTCCCATCCACACAATACCCACCTCCTCTCTATTCCACACACCAGAATTCTGTATTTCACTCTGATTTCCATGTGAGTGTACAAAAAAAATCTGAATGTAAATTGACACACATGTACCAAATAAATATCAATGGTTATGTATTTCAGTATAAAATAGTGTTAGATTGGTTTTCACAGCTGTTTCATACGGTGTTCGTTATTGTAAATTGTGACGTATCCCTTGGTGGTATTTGTTAGTTCAACATGATTCATTGAATCATAAGACATGCAATATATATATTCAACCCCAAGGGTGTACTAATCAGCTATGATTTTTTTAAAATCATAATTGAGGACATAAATTATTTCAGTGTAGATAAGAGAATGCCTGTTTAAAATGAAACCATGCCAGCCAGACAAGCCAGTGTATGAATCAAATGTATTTGCATATGAATGGAGTGGAAATGAGCTCACTTTGGGATCTGTAAGGTAAGTAACAATGTGTGTGTGTGGGGGGCATTGAAATGATATTGTTTATACAAATGCCTGTTTATTCATAAAAAGCAGAAGATTGTAAATAACATTAATCGCAATGGTTAGCCTATGCAAATTAATAGGAATACATTTAGCCTAATTGGTAAAAACATATGACGTGGGGGGAGCAAATCGGGATCCTAGTCAGGCTTTTGTTTGTCAATTCATGTGTATCAAATCTGTTGGCAATTGTGGGCTAAATCAATGACAAGGAGTTTAAATGTTCATGCTCCATCATGGTCTGTGATCAAAACAGGCTGGGGTGTTTCCGGTTCCGTTCAGTCTAAGAATATGAGTGAGAACGCAACTGCACTGAAATGCATAACTTGATTCAATGGGATTCTCCTGAATAATACATGTTTGTATCTGTTAAACTGTTTGGTCGATGCATAGACCCACACCGATTCTAACGTTTTGGTATTTTGCATTAGGCATAGCTCTACATTGCAGGGCATTTAATAAACCAACCACCTTTCCTGTGATGTTTAGGATGCGCAAGACCTTCGATAGGCTAGTAGACTGCGGAAATAATCGTGGAGATTACCATTGTTATAGTCTAGATCGCTTATATAAACTGGACCGTTGCTTTTCCTATAGCTAAACAAACAAGTGGTAGCATATGCTTTTTGCACGTCTCTATAACAAGGCCTATGTCCTCACATACCCCCTCAATTCGAACCTTGCTTTTAACCATAAAACATCACAGAAATGTATAGACATTGCATGGAAGGATTGCATGGTGACAGTGATTGTGTCTGTTAATCCGGTAAACTGGGAAGTGGGGGGAAAACGAGGTCAAATCATGACATCAGTCATTTTCAGGTCAGAGAACGATGCCAGAGATTCCGAGTTGGATGAGCTCGTTTTTTTCCAGAGTTCCCAGTTGTCCGACTGAAGTCGGAAGTCAGAAATGAAAGGTGTCCAGGTGATTCCAATGATGCGCTGCTGCGCGTGACGGTTACCGGTGATGAAGCGCTGCTGCGCGTGATGGTGACCTGTGATGAAGCGCTGCTGCGCGTGATGGTTACCGGTGATGAAGCGCTGCTGCGCGTGATGGTGACCGGTGATGAAGCGCTGCTGCGCGTGATGGTGACCGGTGATGAAGCGCTGCTGCGCGTGATGGTTACCGGTGATGATGCGCTGCTGCGCGTGATGGTGACCGGTGATGAAGCGCTGCTGCGCGTGATGGTTACCGGTGATGAAGCGCTGCTGCGCGTGACGGTGACCGGTGATGAAGCGCTGCTGCGCGTGATGGTGACCGGTGATGAAGCGCTGCTGCGCGTGACGGTGACCGGTGATGAAGCGCTGCTGCGCGTGATGGTGACCGGTGATGAAGCGCTGCTGCGCGTGATGGTGACCGGTGATGATGCGCTGCTGCGCGTGATGGTGACCGGTGATGATGCGCTGCTGCGCGTGATGGTTACCGGTGATGATGCGCTGCTGCGCGTGATGGTTACCGGTGATGAAGCGCTGCTGCGCGTGATGGTGACCGGTGATGAAGCGCAGGTGCGCGTAATGATGGCGACAGGTGTGCAGGATGAAGGCAGTCTGGAGCCTCGAGCAGAGAGGGAGAGCGGGAGCAGGCATGACAGTATGTGTATATACAGTATTTGTGTATGTATTTTTTTATATACAGTATGTGTCATCGTATAAAAACAAAATGTTTGCAAAGTAGTAGATACATTATTGTTATTTATTCAAACTGTATACAATACTCAGATAATAACAATGTAATTTGTACATGAACAAAGTAAATAGTCAATTGTATTTGATCTGACTCCATAAGATAATAAGGAAATGTACAATGAAGTATTATGAGTTATAGCTGACTAACATCAAGAATGGTCTGAGACAGTGAAATCAAATGGAAGTAATAACATTGTCAAATGAATGAACTCAATTTTATGTATAAGGCAAAATTATAAAGTTACAAGGTAATACTATCAAAGTATTGTTGTCATGGTAATCAATCAAAGCTGCACTATGCAGCAGAAAAAGAAAAAAAACGTAAGAACGGGGAGCATAGAAATACCGCATGTAGAACAGATCTATCGCTTCTTAGAATGGCTTTCAATGAGAATGACAGATCTATAACTCACATTTATATGTGGATATGGTCAGGCCACCCAAAGTCGCCAACCCGCTCCCTCTCTCCAACACTCGACGTCACAGGTCTACTAACCATCAGCCCTGGCAACCATCATTACCCACACCTTCTCACCATCATTACCCACACCCGCTCCCCATCATTACCCACACCTGCTCCCCATCATTACCCACACCTGCTCCCCATCATTACCCACACCTGCTCCCCATCATTACCCACACCTTCTCCCCATCATTACCCACACCTTCTCCCCATCATTACCCACACCTGCTCCCCATCATTACCCACACCTTCTCCCCATTATTACCCACACCTGCTCCCCATTATTACCCACACGTTCTCTCCATCATTACCCACACCTGCTCCCCATCATTACCCACACCTTCTCCCCATCATTACCCACACCTTCTCCCCATCATTACCCACACCCGCTCCCCATCATTACCCACACCTTCTCCCCATCATTACCCACACCTGCTCCCCATCATTACCCACACCTGCTCCCCATCATTACCCACACCTTCTCCCCATCATTACCCACACCTGCTCCCCATCATTACCCACAGGGTAAAGTTTAGGGTTAAGGTGAGGGTTAAGGTTAGGGTAAAGTTTAGGGTTAAGGTGAGGGTAAAGTTTAGGGTTAAGGTGAGGGTAAAGTTTAGGGTTAAGGTGAGGGTTAAGGTTAGGGTTAAGGTGAGGGTTAAGGTTAGGGTTAAGGTGAGGGTTAAGGTGAGGGTAAAGTTTAGGGTTAAGGTGAGGGTTAAGGTGAGGGTTAAGGTGAGGGTTAAGGTGAGGGTTAAGGTGAGGGTAAAGTTGAGGGTTAAGATAAGGGTTAAGGTGAGGGTAAAGTTTAGGGTTAAGATAAGGGTTAAAGTGAGGGTTAAAGTGAGGGTTAAGGTGAGGGTTAAGGTGAGGGTTAAAGTGAGGGTTAAGGTGAGGGTTAAAGTGAGGGTTAAGGTGAGGGTTAAGGTGAGGGTTAAGGTGAGGGTTAAGGTGAGGGTTAAGGTGAGGGTTAAGGTGAGGGTTAAGGTGAGGGTTAAAGTGAGGGTTAAAGTGAGGTTTAAGTGAGGGTTAAGGTGAGGGTAAAGTTGAGGGTTAAGGTGAGGGTAAAGTTTAGGGTTAAGATAAGGGTTAAGTGAGGGTTAAAGTGAGGGTTAAGGTGAGGGTTAAGGTGAGGGTTAAGGTGAGGGTTAAAGTGAGGGTTAAGTGAGGGTTAAGGTGAGGGTTAAGGTGAGGGTAAAGTTTAGGGTTAAGGTGAGGGTTAAGGTGAGGGTTAAGGTGAGGGTTAAGGTGAGGGTAAAGTTTAGGGTTAAGGTTAGGGTTAAGTTTAGGGTTAAGTTTAGGGTTAAGATAAGGGTTAAGATAAGGGTTAAGGTTAGGGTAAAGTTTAGGGTTAAGGTGAGGGTTAAGATAAGGGTAAAGTTTAGGGTTAAGGTGAGGGTAAAGTTTAGGGTTAAGGTGAGGGTTAAGGTGAGGGATAAGGTGAGGGTTAAGGTGAGGGTTAAGGTGAGGGTTAATGTGAGGGTTAATGTGAGGGTTAAGGTGAGGGTTAATGTGATGGTTAAGGTGAGGGTTAAGGTGAGGGTTAAGATAAGGGTTAAGGTGAGGGTTAAGTTTAGGGTTAAGATAAGGGTTAAAGTGAGGGTTAAGGTGAGGGTTAAGGTGAGGGTAAAGTTTAGGGTTAAGATAAGGGTTAAAGTGAGGGTTAAGGTGAGGGTTAAGGTGAGGGTTAAGGTGAGGGTTAAGGTGAGGGTTAAGTTTAGGGTTAAGATAAGGGTTAAAGTGAGGGTTAAGGTGAGGGTTAAGGTGAGGGTTAAGGTGAGGGTTAAGGTTAGGGTTAAGGTGAGGGTTAAGGTTAGGGTAAAGTTTAGGGTTAAGGTTAGGGTAAAGGTGAGGGTTAAGGTTAGGGTAAAGTTTAGGGTTAAGGTTAGGGTAAAGGTTAGGGTTAAGGTTAGGGTAAAGGTGAGGGTTAAGGTTAGTAGATAGTTGAAATGTTACTGATAGTCTGTAGAGCATCTACAGATGGTGTTACTGGGTTGCCTGCCCCTGCCCTATATAGTGCACTACATTTGACCATATAGGGAATAGGGAGCCATTAGTGATGTATCTTAGGGTAAAGTAGTGCACTATGTAGGGAATAGGGAGCCATTAGTGATGTATCTTAGGGTAAAGTAGTGCACTATGTAGGGAATAGGGAGCCATTAGGGATGTATCTTAGGGTAAAGTAGTGCACTATGTAGGGAATAGGGAGCCATTAGGGATGTATCTTAGGGTAAAGTAGTGCACTATGTAGGGAATAGGGAGCCATTAGGGATGTATCTTAGGGTAAAGTAGTGCACTATGTAGGGAATAGGGAGCCATTAGGGATGTATCTTAGGGTAAAGTAGTGCACTACGTAGGGAATAGGGAGCCATTAGGGATGTATCTTAGGGTAAAGTAGTGCACTACATAGGGAATAGGGAGCCATTAGGGATGTATCTTAGGGTAAAGTAGTGCACTATGTAGGGAATAGGGAGCCATTAGGGATCAAATCAAATCAAGTTTATTTTATATAGCCCTTTGTACATCAGCTAATATCTCGAAGTGCTGTACAGAAACCCAGCCTAAAACCCCAAACAGCAAGCAATGCAGGTGTAGAAGCACGGTGGCTAGGAAAAACTCCCTAGGAAGGCCAAAACCTAGGAAGAAACCTAGAGAGGAACCAGGCCATGAGGGGTGGCCAGTCCTCTTCTGGCTGTGCCGGGTGGAGATTATAACAGAACATGGCCAAGATGTTCAAAATGTTCATAAGTGACAAGCATGGTCAAATAATAATCAGGAATAAATGTCAGTTGGCTTTTCATAGCCGATCATTAAGAGTTGAAAACAGCAGGTCTGGGACAGGTAGGGGTTCCATAACCGCAGGCAGAACAGTTGAAACTGGAATAGCAGCAAGGCCAGGTGGACTGGGGACAGCAAGGAGTCATCATGCCCGGTAGTCCTGACGTATGGTCCTAGGGCTCAGGTCCTCCGAGAGAGAGAAAGAAAGAGAGAAGGAGAGAATTAGAGAGAGCCAAGATTTTCAAAATGTTCATAAATTTATTTATTTTTTATTTATTTTTATTTCACCTTTATTTAACCAGGTAGGCTAGTTGAGAACAAGTTCTCATTTGCAACTGCGACCTGGCCAAGATAAAGCATAGCAGTGTGAACAGACAACACAGAGTTACACATGGAGTAAACAATAAACAAGTCAATAACATGGTAGAAAAAAAAAAGAGAATCTATATACAATGTGTGCAAAAGGCATGAGGTAGGCAATAAATCGAATAATTACAATTTAGCAGATTAACACTGGAGTGATAAATCATCAGATGATCATGTGCAAGAAGAGATACTGGTGTGCAAAAGAGCAGAAAAGTAAATAAATAAAAGCAGTATGGGGGGTGAGGTAGGTAAATTGGGTGGGTAGTTTACAGATGGACTATGTACAGCTGCAGCGATCGGTTAGCTGCTCGGATAGCAGATTTTTAAAGTTGTTGAGGGAGATAAAAGTCTCCAACTTCAGAGATTTTTGCAATTCGTTCCAGTCGCAGGCAGCAGAGAACTGGAAGGAAAGGCGTCCAAATGAGGTTTTGGCTTTAGGGATGATCAGTGAGATACACCTGCTGGAGCGCGTGTTGCAGGTGGGTGTAGCCATCGTGACCAGTGAACTGAGATAAGGCGGCACTTTACCTAGGATAGCCTTGTAGATGACCTGGAGCCAGTGGGTCTGACGACGAACATGTAGCGAGGGCCAGCCGACTAGGGCATACAGGTCGCAGTGGTGGGTCGTATAAGGTGCTTTAGTAACAAAACGAATGGCACTGTGATAAACTGCATCCAGTTTGCTGAGTAGAGTATTGGAAGCTATTTTGTAGATGACATCGCCGAAGTCGAGGATCGGTAGGATAGTCAGTTTTACTAGGGTAAGTTTGGCGGCGTGAGTGAAGGAGGCTTTGTTGCGGAATAGAAAGCCGATTCTTGCTTTGATTTTGGATTGGAGATGTTTGATATGAGTCTGGAAGGAGAGTTTGCAGTCTAGCCAGACACCTAGGTACTTATAGATGTCCACATATTCTAGGTCGGAACCGTCCAGGGTGGTGATGCTAGTCGGGCGTGCGGGTGCAGGCAGCGAGCGGTTGAAAAGCATGCATTTGGTTTTACTAGCGTTTAAGAGCAGTTGGAGGCCACGGAAGGAGTGTTGTATGGCATTGAAGCTCGTTTGGAGGTTAGATAGTACAGTGTCCAAGGAAGGGCCGGAAGTATATAGAATGGTGTCGTCTGCGTAGAGGTGGATCAGGGAATCGCCCGCAGCAAGAGCAACATCATTGATGTATACAGAGAAAAGAGTCGGCCCGAGAATTGAACCCTGTGGTACCCCCATAGAGACTGCCAGAGGACCGGACAACATGCCCTCCGATTTGACACACTGAACTCTGTCTGCAAAGTAGTTGGTGAACCAGGCAAGGCAGTCATTAGAAAAACCGAGGCTACTGAGTCTGCCGATAAGAATATGGTGATTGACAGAGTCGAAAGCCTTGGCCAGGTCGATGAAGACGGCTGCACAGTAATGTCTTTTATCGATGGCGGTTATGATATCGTTTAGTACCTTGAGCGTGGCTGAGGTGCACCCATGACCGGCTCGGAAACCGGATTGCACAGCGGAGAAGGTACGGTGGGATTCGAGATGGTCAGTGATCTGTTTGTTGACTTGGCTTTCGAAGACCTTAGATAGGCAGGGCAGGATGGATATAGGTCTGTAACAGTTTGGGTCCAGGGTGTCTCCCCCTTTGAAGAGGGGGATGACCGCGGCAGCTTTCCAATCCTTGGGGATCTCAGATGATACGAAGGAGAGGTTGAACAGGCTGGTGATAGGGGGTGCGACAATGGCGGCGGACAGTTTCAGAAATAGGGGATCGGCATAAATGACAAGCATGGTCAAATAATAATCAGGAATAAATGTCAGTTGGCTTTTCATAGCCGATCATTAAGAGTTGAAAGCAGCAGGTCTGGGACAGGTAGGGGTTCCATAACCGCAGGCAGAACAGTTGAAACTGGAACAGCAGCAAGGCCAGGTGGACTGGGGACAGCAAGGAGTCATCATGCCCGGTAGTCCTGACGTATGGTCCTAGGGCTCAGGTTCTCCGAGAGAGAGAAAGAAAGAGAGAAGGAGAGAATTAGAGAGAGCATACTTAAATTCACACAGGACACTGGATAAGACAGGAGAAGTACTCCAGATATAACCAACTGACCCTAGCCCCCCGACACATAAACTACTGTAGCATAAATACTGGAGGCTGAGACAGGAGGGGTCAGGAGACACTGTGGCCCCATCCGATGATACCCCCGGACAGGGCCAAACAGGAAGGATATAACCCCACCCACTTTGCCAAAGCACAGCCCCCGCACCACTAGAGGGATATCTTCAACCACCAACTTACAATCCTGAGACAAGGCCGAGTATAGCCCACAAAGATCTCCACCACAGCACAAACCAAGGGGGGGCGCCAACCCAGACAGGAAGATCACGTCAGTAACTCAACCCACTCAAGTGACGCACCCCTCCTAGGGACGGCATGAAAGAGCACCAGTAAGCCAGTGACTCAGCCCCTGTAATAGGGTTAGAGGCAGAGAATCCCAGTGGAGAGAGGGGAACCGGCCAGGCAGAGACAGCAAGGGCGGTTCGTTGCTCCAGAGCCTTTCCGTTCACCTTCACACTCCTGGGCCAGACTACACTCAATCATATGACCTACTGAAGAGATAAGTCTTCAGTAAAGACTTAAAGGTTGAGACCGAGTCTGCGTCTCTCACATGGGTAGGCAGACTGTTCCATAAAAATGGAGATCTATAGGAGAAAGCCCTGCCTCCAGCTGTTTGCTTAGAAATTCTAGGGACAATTAGGAGGCCTGCGTCTTGTGACCGTAGCGTACGTGTAGGTATGTACGGCAGGACCAACTCGGAAAGATAGGTAGGAGCAAGCCCATGTAACGCTTTATAGGTTAACAGTAAAACCTTGAAATCAGCCCTTGCCTTAACAGGAAGCCAGTGTAGGGAAGCTAGCACTGGAGTAATATGATCAAATTGTAGCTTAGGGTAAAGTAGTGCACTATGTAGGGAATAGGGAGCCGTTAGGGATGTATCTTAGGGTAAAGTAGTGCACTATGTAGGGAATAGGGAGCCATTAGGGATGTATCTTAGGGTAAAGTAGTGCACTACATAGGGAATAGGGAGCCATTAGTGATGTATCTTAGGGTAAAGTAGTGCACTATGTAGGGAATAGGGTGCCATTTGGGATGCACCCTTCCAGGAGTTTATAATGTATCTGGTAATGTTGCATTCACGTAGTATTCAGTCATATTCTCAGATGTCTATCCCTCCCGCTGCCCGCTCTCCCTCCCGCTGCCCGCTCTCCCTCCCTCTGCCCGCTCTCCCTCCCTCTGCCCGCTCTCCCTCCCTCTGCCCGCTCTCCCTCCCTCTGCCCGCTCTCCCTCCCTCTGCCCGCTCTCCCTCCCTCTGTCCGCTCTCCCTCCCTCTGTCCGCTCTCCCTCCATCTGTCCGCTCTCCCTCCCTCTGCCTCTCTCCCTCCCTCTGCCTCTCTCCCTCCCGCTGCCTCTCTCCCTCCCTCTGCCTCTCTCCCTCCCTCTGCCCCTCTCCCTCCCTCTGCCCTCTCTCCCCCTCCGTCCAATCGTTCTGTTTTCCTCCCCCCAATATTCCACACCACCCCACTCTGCCCTCTCACCCCCAGTCTTTTCTCTCACACACACACACACACAGACACACACACACACACACACACACACGTGCGCGCAGAGAGAGCGGCAGAGAGAGAGACAGAGAGACCGAGAGAGCAGAGAGAGACCGAGAGAGCAGAGAGAGACCGAGAGAGCAGAGACAGACCGAGAGAGCAGAGACAGACAGAGAGCAGAGACAGACAGAGAGCGAGAGACAGAGAGAAGCAGAGACAGAGAGCAGAGAGAGAGACAAAGAGAGCAGAGGCAGAGACAGACAGAGAGAGACAGAGAGAAGCAGAGACAGAGAGCTAGAGACAGAGAGAAGCAGAGACAAAGAGAGCAAAGAGAGCAGAAAGACCGAGAGAGCAGAAAGACAGAGAGAGCAGAGAGAGTAAATGAGAACAGTGCAGACAGACATCACCAGTTGAGTAACAGAGAAACAGATGGACTCACAGTGCACGGTGAGGTTGAAGGGCTCTGAGTCCACTTCAGGAGGAGGTTGGGGTCCCAGTTCTCCCAGTCCTAACAGGGCTGAACACCAGAGCTGGGCCCCATCATCACCTCTACTGGGGGACCACAGCAGGGTATATTCCCCACTAATAGGTTCCTTGGTGGTCGCCTTGGTACATCTGGTGCGTATAACAATGTCTTTGTCTTTCTACCGATGGTAGAGGCTTTGTAAGAGGACACATTGAGACTGTTACCTGGAGCGACCTGCTGGATGAGACACTTAAACTCGTACTCTTTCCCCTCAACCATCGGACCTGAGGGGCCTGTCATGGACACACTGTCTGGAAGCTCTGTGGAGGAATGGAAACACACACACACACACACACACACACACACACACACACACACACACACACACACACACACACACACACACACACACACACACACACACACACACACACACACACACACACAAAGTGATTTGACAGTGCAGAGCCATACTAAGAATACATTCAGAAACACCAGAGAAGATAAGAGAGAGAGATCACTCACTATAAACTGTGATGTTCAGCTGTTTCTGACACAGGCCTCCCTCTGTGAAATAAGAATTTGTTCTTAAGTGACTTGCCAAGTTAAATTAATAATAATAAAATATATATATTAGTAATATTACATTCAATTAATATGTTTTTTCTGAATTAAAAACCTTTTGCTCCTTGAATTTCATTTTAAAGACTGCTGGGATTTAAAATCTTGCACTATTAAAATAGCATTTTGTGCAATTGTACATCATGGATTATATATGTCAAGTAATTAAAGGTAAAGGAACAACAAAGAAAATGAATGTGCAGGTGAATTAAGAGGGACTTTACATTAACTCTCCTCATAGTGTGGATATTAATGGTGACATGTGCAACACCCTTTCCCCCCCATATTTTATTTAAATCATTAAAATAGACTTAGCTTTTAAGTATTACCTACTAAATAATTTCTAAATAAAACTGACTAAATGGATTTTAACACACTTATGTGAAACCCTATGCCATAATCTTCTACATGGATAACTGGCACCCTCTGGGACAGTTACAGCCAGTTACCCCGGTACTTTAAAAACAACGCTCCTTTTCTAAAAACAACATTTGCTTCCAAGATGGCATAGCAGTTCAGACGTAATTTTGTCCTCGTATTGTCGTGTCCTGTATATATATACACTGCTCAAAAAAATAAAGGGAACACTTAAACAACACAATGTAACTCCAAGTCAATCACACTTCCGTGAAATCAAACTGTCCACTTAGGAAGCAACACTGATTGACAATAAATTGCACATGCTGTTGTGCAAATGGAATAGACAAAAGGTGGAAATTATAGGCAATTAGCAAGACACCCCCAATAAAGGAGTGATTCTGCAGGTGGTGACCACAGACCACTTCTCAGTTCCTATGCTTCCTGGCTGATGTTTTGGTCACTTTTGAATGCTGGCGGTGCTCTCACTCTAGTGGTAGCATGAGACGGAGTCTGCAACCCACACAAGTGGCTCAGGTAGTGCAGCTCATCCAGGATGGCACATCAATGCGAGCTGTGGCAAGAAGGTTTGCTGTGTCTGTCAGCGTAGTGTCCAGAGCATGGAGGCGCTACCAGGAGACAGGCCAGTACATCAGGAGACGTGGAGGAGGCCGTAGGAGGGCAACAACCCAGCAGCAGGACCGCTACCTCCGCCTTTGTGCAAGGAGGAGCACTGCCAGAGCCCTGCAAAATGACCTCCAGCAGGCCACAAATGTGCATGTGTCTGCTCAAACGGTCAGAAACAGACTCCATGAGGGTGGTATGAGGGCCCGACGTCCACAGGTGGGGGTTGTGCTTACAGCCCAACACCGTGCAGGACGTTTGGCATTTGCCAGAGAACACCAATATTGGCAAATTCGCCACTGGCGCCCTGTGCTCTTCACAGATGAAAGCAGGTTCACACTGAGCACATGAGCACATGTGACAGACGTGACAGAGTCTGGAGACGCCGTGGAGAACGTTCTGCTGCCTGCAACATCCTCCAGCATGACCGGTTTGGCGGTGGGTCAGTCATGGTGTGGGGTGGCATTTCTTTGTGGGGCCGCACAGCCCTCCATGTGCTCGCCAGAGGTAGCCTGACTGCCATTAGGTACCGAGATGAGATCCTCAGAGCCCTTGTGAGACCATATGCTGACACATGCACATTTGTGGCCTGCTGGAGGTCATTTTGCAGGGCTCTGGCAGTGCTCCTCCTTGCACAAAGGCGGAGGTAGCGGTCCTGCTGCTGGGTTGTTGCTCTCCTACGGCCTCCTCCACGTCTCCTGATGTACTGGCCTGTCTCCTGGTAGCGCCTGCATGCTCTGGACACTACGCTGACAGACACAGCAAACCTTCTTGCCACAGCTCGCATTGATGTGCCATCCTGGATGAGCTGCACTACCTGAGCCACTTGTGTGGGTTGTAGACTCCGTCTCATGCTACCACTAGAGTGAGAGCACCGCCAGCATTCAAAAGTGACCAAAACATCAGCCAGGAAGCATAGGAACTGAGAAGTGGTCTGTGGTCACCACCTGCAGAATCACTCCTTTATTGGGGGTGTCTTGCTAATTGCCTATAATTTCCACCTTTTGTCTATTCCATTTGCACAACAGCATGTGCAATTTATTGTCAATCAGTGTTGCTTCCTAAGTGGACAGTTTGATTTCACAGAAGTGTGATTGACTTGGAGTTACATTGTGTTGTTTAAGTGTTCCCTTTATTTTTTTGAGCAGTGTATATTTACACCTTTCTTCGCATATCTTTTATATATTTTATTATCCAAGAACTCAACTACAAAAAGCTTTCCTGCAACCCGCCTCACCAATTACAAAAAAAAGTATTATTTACCTCAAATCTGAAAATTCACAATTGAAGCTAGCCAGAAGCTAACCAGAAGCTAGCCAGAAACTAGCCAGAAGCTAGCCAGAAGCTAACCTGAAGCTAGCCAGAAGCTACCCAGATGCTAACCAGAAGCTAGCCAGAAGCTAACCTGAGGCTACCCAGAAGTTAGCCGGTTTACTGGCTAACGTTAGTATTTCAGCTACCCACGTTTTGTGGTCATCAGCTATTCCTTTAGCTCGATAATCTATCGGCACTTTTGTACAACGCGACTCAGACCAGAACATACCGGACCTATTTTTCTCAATATCCCCGGATTTCAACCGCAAGCTCTGGACATTTACACCTTGATTTCGCAGCTAGCTAGCTGCAAACCGTGTGACTATTGGCTTACGTCGATCCCGGAGCAAACTTAAATTATTCCGGAGCTAGCCAGCTGAAGAGTTCCATCAGCCATTCCTGGGCTACAATCACCTATCCGGACCCGTTTTTTTTACTACAAATGCGGAGCCCCACCGGGCCTTCACGACTGACTACCGACGTTATCTGCCCGAGGGAGTTATCCAACTGGCACCTCCGTCGCGACGTTACCTGAACGCTCATCTGGGGCCCGCTAATCGTTAGCTGTCTTATCGGCTGCTATCTGAATAAGTATATCGGACAATTTTTCTTGGGTCACTATAACTATTTTGCCAATTGGATTGATCCCCTCTACCACACGGAACCCCACTAATCTACCGACGGAAACGCACGAGGTGACTAAAAATAGACCTCCATCCTATGCTATCTTGCTACCGATAGCCAGCTACCCGGCCAGCTGTCTGGATCGCCGTGACCCCAACCAACCTCTACTCACTGGACCCTTATGATCACTCGATTAAGCATGCCTCTCCTTAATGTAAATATGCCTTGTCCATTGCTGTTCTGGTTAGTGTTTATTGGCTTATTTCACTGTAGAGCCTCTAGCCCTGCTCATTATACCTTATCCAACCTTTCAGTTCTACCACCCACACATGCGATGAAATCATCTGGTTTCAATGATGTTTCTAGAGACAATATCTCTCTCATCATCACTCAATACCTAGGTTTACCTCCACTGTATTCACATCCTACCATACCTTTGTCTGTACATTATTCCTTGAAGCTATTTTATCGCCCCCAGAAACCTCCTTTTACTCTCTGTTCTAGACGTTCTAGACGACCAATTCTCATAGCTTTTAGCCGTACCCTTATCCTACTCCTCCTCTGTTCCTCTGGTGATGTAGAGGTGAATCCAGGCCCTGCAGTGCCTAGCTCCACTCCTATTCCCCAGGCGCTCTCTTTTGATGACTTCTGTAACCGTAATAGCCTTGGTTTCATGCATGTTAACATTAGAAGCCTCCTCCCTAAGTTTGTTTTGTTCACTGCTTTAGCACACTCTGCCAACCCGGATGTTTTAGCCGTGTCTGAATCCTGGCTTAGGAAGACCACCAAAAATTCTGACATTTTCATCCCTAACTACAAGATTTTCAGACACGATAGAACGGCCAAAGGGGGCGGTGTTGCAATCTACTGCAAAGATTGCCTGCAGAGTTCTGTTTTACTATCCAGGTCTGTTCCCAAACAATTTGAACTTCTACTTTTAAAAATCCACCTCTCTAAAAACAAGTCTCTCACCGTTGCCGCCTGCTATAGACCACCCTCTGCCCCCAGCTGTGCTCTGGACACCATATGTGAACTGATTGCCCCCCATCTATCTTCAGAGCTCGTGCTGCTAGGCAACCTAAATTGGAACATGCTTAACACCCCAGCCATCCTACAATCTAAGCTTGATGCCCTCAATCTCACACAAATTATAAATGAACCTACCAGGTACCACCCCAATTCCGTAAACACGGGTACCCTCATAGATATCATCCTAACCAACTTGCCCTCCAAATACACCTCTGCTGTTTTCAACCAAGATCTCAGCGATCACTGCCTCATTGCCTGCATCCGTAATGGGTCAGCGGTCAAACAACCTCCACTCATCACTGTCAAACGCTCCCTGAAACACTTCAGCGAGCAGGCCTTTCTAATCGACCTGGCCGAGGTATCCTGGAAGGATATTGATCTCATCCCGTCAGTAGAGGATGCCTGGATATTTTTTTTAAATGCCTTCCTCACCATCTTGAATAAGCATGCCCCATTCAAGAAATTTAGAACCAGGAACAGATATAGCCCTTGGTTCTCTCCTGACCTGACTGCCCTTAACCAACAGAAAAACATCCTATGGCGTTCTGCATTAGCATCGAACAGCCCCCGTGATATGCAACTTTTCAGGGAAGCTAGAAACCAATATACACAGGCAGTTAGAAAAGCCAAGGCTAGCTTTTTCAAGCAGAAATTTGCTTCCTGCAACACAAACTCAAAAAAGTTCTGGGACACTGTAAAGTCCATGGAGAATAAGAACACCTCCTCCCAGCTTCCAACTGCACTGAAGATAGGAAACACTGTCACCACCGACAAATCCACTATAATTGAGAATTTCAATAAGCATTTCTCTACGGCTGGCCATGCTTTCCGCCTGGCTACCCCTACCCCGGGCAACTGCCCGGCACCCTCCACAGCAACCCGCCCAAGCCCCCACCATTTCTCCTTCACCAAAATCCAGATAGCTGATGTTCTGAAAGAGCTGCAAAATCTGGACCCTTACAAATCAGCCGGGCTAGATAATCTGGACCCTTTCTTTCTAAAACTATCTGCTGAAATTGTTGCCACCCCTATTACTAGCCTTTTCAACCTCTCTTTCGTGTCGTCTGAGATTCCCAAAGATTGGAAAGCAGCTGCGGTTATCCCCCTCTTCAAAGGGGGGGACACTCTTGACCCAAACAGCTACAGACCTAAATCTATCCTACCCTGCCTTTCTAAGGTCTTCGAAAGCCAAGTCAACAAACAGATTACCGACCATTTCGAATCCCACCATACCTTCTCCGCTATGCAATCTGGTTTCAGAGCTAGTCATGGGTGCACCTCAGCCACGCTCAAGGTCATAAATGATATCTTAACCGCCATCGATAGGAAACAATACTGTGCAGCCGTATTCATTGACCTGGCCAAGGCTTTTGACTCTGTCAATCACCACATCCTCATCGGCAGACTCGACAGCCTTGGTTTCTCTAATGATTTCCTCGCCTGGTTCACCAACTACTTCTCTGATCGACTTCAGTGTGTCAAATCGGAGGGTCTGTTGTCCGGGCCTCTGGCAGTCTCTATGGGGGTGCCACAGGGTTCAATTCCTGGACCGACTCTCTTCTCTGTATACATCAATGATGTCGCTCTTGCTGCTGGTGAGTCTCTGATCCACCTCTACGCAGACAACACTATTCTGTATACTTCTGGCCCTTCTTTTGACACTGTGTTAACAACCCTCCAGGCGAGCTTCAATGCCATACAACTCTCCTTCCGTGACCTCCAACTGCTCTTAAATACAAGTAAAACTAAATGCATGCTCTTCAACTGATCGCTGCCTGCACCTGCCCGCCTGTCCAACATCATTACTCTGGACGGCTCTGACTTAGAATATGTGGACAACTACAAATACCTAGGTGTCCGGTTAGACTGTAAACTCTCCTTCCAGACTCACATCAAACATCTCCAATCCAAAGTTAAATCTAGAATTGGCTTCCTATTCCGCAACAAAGCATCCTTCACTCATGCTGCCAAACATACCCTTGTAAAACTGACCATCCTACCAATCCTCGACTTCGGTGATGTCATTTACAAAATAGCCTCCAAAACCCTACTCAATAAATTGGATGCAGTCTATCACAGTGCCATCCGTTTTGTCACCAAAGCCCCATATACTACCCACCACTGCGACCTGTACACTCTCGTTGGCTGGCCCTCGCTTCATACTCGTCGCCAAACCCACTGGCTCCAGGTCATCTACAAGACCCTGCTAGGTAAAGTCCCCCCTTATCTCAGCTCGTTGGTCACCATAGCAGCACCTACCTGTAGCACGCGCTCCAGCAGGTATATCTCTCTGGTCACCCCCAAAACCAATTCTTCCTTTGGCCGCCTCTCCTTCCAGTTCTCTGCTGCCAATGACTGGAACGAACTACAAAAATCTCTGAAACTGGAAACACTTATCTCCCTCACTAGCTTTAAGCACCAGCTGTCAGAGCAGCTCTTAGATTACTGCACCTGTACATAGCCCATCTATAATTTAGCCCAAACAACTACCTCTTTACCTACTGTATTTATTTATTTATTTAGCTCCTTTGCACCCCATTATTTCTATCTCTACTTTGCACTTTCTTCCACTGCAAACCAACCATTCCAGTGTTTTTTACTTGCTATATTGTATTTACTTCGCCACCATGGCCTTTTTATATTTTTATTTATTTATATATATATTTTGTTTGCCTTCACCTCCCTTATCTCACCTCACTTGCTCACATTGTATATAGACTTATTTTTCACTTTATTATTGACTGTATGTTTGTTTTACTCCATGTGTAACTATGTGTTGTTGTATGTGTCGAACTGCTTTGCTTTATCTTGGCCAGGTCGCAATTGTAAATGAGAACGTGTTCTCAATTTGCCTAACTGGTTAAATAAAGGTGAAATAAAAAAATGTATATATATTTTTTCATGAAATAACAAAAAAAAGTGTAAACTGTAGCCATGTAATCTCCCTTTATAGTTTATTCGCCTAAGCCTGACCTTTATCCACTTACCAATTTTTTCACCAATTGTTGCTTTTTTTGTGTCAGCAAATAGACATTGTTCTTATGGGGGCTAGTTACCTTCTAGTATCCTGCAGACTGTGACTTACAGCTAGACGAAATAGACGAACAATTAATTCATTTTTTAGAAACAGGAGTTTAGCCAGTCTGTGGCTTCAGGCTCATGCGATGGTGCCTTGAGAACAGGTGTTGTGCCGAAAAATCTCCCCCCTGCCAGAATTCAACCCCCTTCAGCGAGCGCCCCCGCTTGCGGCAAGATGCCCATGTCGCCCGTACCTAAATCCGCTACTGATTTGTATTAGTCTATAAATACATATCTTTGCCAAAATTTGTCATCTCTCCCATGTCTTATTCGACTAGTATTTTTGAAAGTGTAAGGATAACAATTCAGCCATAGTTGTTCTGAAATGTTTATTGCTTGCCAACATTTTACTTCCTCCTCTATGTTTAATATAACACACAAACATTAATTATTAATTGCGGTTGCCTATCCCGACGTGAAGTTTGTTCTATAGAAAGTATTTGACTCTGATGTGTGCCGCAGAAAGTATTTGACTCTATCCACAAAATTGAGGAAATTAGAAGGAGGGGGCGATTCTGGCAGGGGGGAGATTTTCAGCACAACACCGGTGAATATCCTCTCCATACTTGGAGGATTAAAACATTTTTTGGGAGAGGATTTGGCTATGAAACGCAGTTTGGGTCAAAAAATATACACGTCAAATAACACTATTTGACACGTTAAATAAGCTTTTAATTTGACACGTCAAATAACATAGTTTACTTGTAGAATGTTGTGTTGGACCACAATTTCTGCTGTAGCTATCTAGCTTTAGCTTGGTATCTAGCTAGCACCAATACATCCAGCCTGAAAACAATGACCAGTAGAAACTGCAGTGATTTTCATTATTCTTATCAATGATTTAGGAATTCTTGAAATTGAACTTCAGTTCATGAAAAGAAATAGCTAGCCAACTTCTTAACCTTGTTGCCCAAAGCTAACGTTATAAGCAGCCAGCTAGCTTCATGAGGCTTGACTGAACCGGGTTATGTGTTGTGAAGCTAGACACAATAAGGATTAGGCACAATATATTTTTATTTGCGATTTTCCTTCAATATAAAAGTACCTCTTTGGAAGTGATGCAGAAGGTTACAATTGGTGGAATCATGTCAAATGTAAACTAGATAATGTTAAACAAGGTTGGAACGTGAAGCGTGAAATGGGGTATCAGTCTACTCGGTGACACCCACAGAACACAACTGTGAAGAGTTTACACAAATATTAGCATTGTAGTTCTTATCGCGGGACTGTGACTGTGTGAAATCACCTCCCCAGTCAGCCTGTTGTGTGTATTGACATTCATATTGCCATGTACAGCTTTACCTAAGGATTGGGGATCAATGAAATGGGGTATCAGTCTACTTAATACCCAATATATTTTTCCCAACGTCCTCCTCAGAGTTATCAGACTCCAAAACATCCAGTATTGTTTTTCCTCGGGAATTGTGTTCAATACACAGAGCAGGTTGACAATAAATGTGGCTCAATTCACAGTTGTTTCAGAGTCCCGCAATAAGAGCTAAGACACTAATGTTCTCTGGGTGTCACTGAGTTGACTGATACCCCATGTCATTGATCCACAATTCATAGGTAAGGCTGTACAGTGAAATAAGAATGCCCCACAATGCAATTCTAAAGTCTAATACATACAGTGTGATTTCAACAGATTTTTGTCAAATTAACAAATGATTCCAACCTCATTTAGCATGATCTATTCAATTATGGCATAATTCTACTATTTGTATTCATTTGCATCACTGTCAATGACATACCTTTATTTTGAAGGCTAACCGCAAGGTCCACTATTGTAGCTAATCCTTATTGTGCCTAGCTTCACATAGATGGGCCCGACCATTAATCAAATAAAACAGTTTTATAGATTAGGGTTATATTAGATGATGACACCTAGCTATATAGTTAACTAGCTAACTATAGCTACTGAAACAGATTATGTCGTTTTGCTATGTATTTGGCAAAGAACATTGTTTGCATCCATCAGCGAGCTCGCTTTTTTTATGACCAGCACTGTAGGTACGCGAGACAACTTTACCAGCATCATAACATAAGTATCGATGAATCGTTGTGACATATGAAGTACGAGTGATAGTGTAATAAATGTGTCATAATAACTACGTAAAAAAATTATGAACGCGTTAAATTATTAGGTGACGTGTGTTTCTGTATGATATGTTGGATAAGGGAATAAAGACAGACACCAATGTCAAGTTCAACAGCCTTGTTAAGCATTGTACAAATCCCTACGCGTGGAGTCTGGGGAACAGTCCAGCTAGTCGATTACCTATCAACTAGACTCCGTAACATCATCCTTTTCAATAGAAAGTGCAAACATAACGGCATAACATTGAGTTCTTAACAGTCAAGTCATAACAATTGAAAAGCATGACATTTTCTTTTTACTTTAGTTGTCATCTTCCTTTTTTTTTTTTTTTTTTTTTTTTTTATTAACAGACAACAAGTTAAGTCTCTTGCTTACAGAGTAAGCCTGTCCGGTGGCTTGCACAGCCGACCCACCCGTGAGTAAGTATTGGCTCTGACAGGTGTAGGATTAGGGCCACGAGCTGGAGAGTTTGGTGGGGTAGAAGCCTCACCTTCAGTTGGCTCATGTCTCAATTCTGCACCCCTTACCCTTAGGCCTGGACTGTGATCCAGCTCATCTAGGTGAGTGTATGGCATGTTCTGGTTTGTCTGCTCTGCTACGCGCAGATCCACCCGATTGCGACGATAGAGGGAGCCACCAACATCCACCAGGTAAGAACGTGGTGCAACTCTCTGTAGGCATGTGCCAGCCTCCAAAGTCCTGTGTGGTCTCCCGGCAGCGGTTTCATCCTTATAGTTTCACCCACCTCCAGCTCTGGTAGGTCTCGAGCAGTCCGGTCGTAGAAGCACTTAGCGAGCTGCTTTCTGTGACGCAGTTTGTCCGTGACGCCAACCATGACGCAGGGCTCAAGTAGCTTGTTAGCTACGGGGATAGTAGTCTTCAGACGTCTGGACAGAAGGCGTTGTGCTGGGCTGCTGTCCATGTTTTCGGTGGGTGTGTTCCTCCACTGTAAGATCGCTTTCCATGGGTCGTTGCTGTCGCGCAAGGCCCTGCTTAACAGGTTTTTTGCAATCTTGACAGCTGATTCTGCCTTGCCATTTGCTTTTGGGTGTCTTGGAGAGGAGGTCACGTGGTCAAACTCCCATTCTGAGGCGAAACGCTTGAACTGTGCAGTGAATTGTGGGCCATTGTCCGTGATTACCTTGTCAGGCTGACCTTGCCTTGCAAACTGCGCCTTGCAGCGCTTTATGACCGTCTCTGCAGACAGGTCAGGGAGCAGTTCAATTTCCCAAAAGTCAGAGTAATGATCAACGATGAGAAGATAGTCCTTTTGTCTGTGGCTGAATAAGTCCATGCTGATGATTTGCCAGGCCCTTGTGGGCAGTTCGTGTGACATCATGGTTTCCTTTTGCTGTTCATGAGCGTACTCGTTGCATGTGGTACAGTTGCTGACAAAGTCTTTAATTTCTGCTTGCATGTTTGGCCAGTATAATGTTTCACGAGCCTGGCGGTAGCATGCGTCACCTCCAACGTGACTGGAATGTATGCGGGTAAGCATCTCTGGACGTAGTGATTTGGGAATAATGACCTTCTGACCTCTGAACAAGACGCCATTTTGCACACTGATCTCATCTCGAAAGGTCCAGTATTCTCTCACTGTGAAAGGTGTCTCCTCTTTCAGATATGGCCAACCTGCGAGAGCCATGGACTTCAGTGACTGTAGGTGTTCGTCCTTGTCAGTATGTTGCCTGCTCTGGGCTAGGCGGTGATCTGTGACGTTTAAGTAGTCTGCCTGATTGATCTGTTGAACATCTTGTTGTTCCTGCTGTAGCGAACAGATGGCCTGCCGCTGATAGGCAGTGCCTCGACCTGTACATTGTGCTGTTGCCCTGCTCAGTGTGTCGCTGATGTACATCTCTGGTCCTGGCTTGTAAATGACCTTCAGGCTGTAGTTTTGCAGAGTCAGGAGCATGCTTTGAAGCCTCTTGGGCGCATTGAGGAGAGGTTTACTGAATATGGAAATGAGTGGTTTGTGGTCAGTTTCAGCGGTGACCAGCTCTCGACCATATAAGTAGTGATGGAATCGCTGGCAGGAGAAGACGATGCTGAGGCACTCTTTCTCAATTTGTGCATAGTTTTGTTCGGTGGGGGTGAGCGCTCTCGAGGCAAACGCAACGGGCTGGCCTTCCTGCATAAGGCAGCATCCAAGTCCCCTTTGGCTAGAGTCGCTCTGGATTGTGACAGGCTTCGTGACGTCGTAGTAGCGCAACACTGGCATGGATGAAGCCAGAGATTTCATCTCCTGCACTGCGGCCTCGTGCTTGGGTAGCCAGTGCCACGGTGTGTCTTTGTCCAGCAACCGGCGCAGAGGCTCACAGACTGCTGATAGGTGTGGCATGAACTTTGCAAGATAGTTTGCAAAGCCGATGAGACGCTGTACTCCTTTTGCATCAGACGGGTTTGGCATGTCGAGGATCGCTTGGACCTTGTCTGGGTCCGGCTTCAGGCCTTTTGCCGAGAGAATGTGGCCATGGAAGTGGACGTCTTTCACCTTGAACTGCAGCTTCTTCAGGCCAAGACGAAGCTTAACTGATCGGCAGCGCTCCATCAGTGCCAGGAGCTTCACATCGTGGTCGCGTTCTGCGTTCAGGATATCATCGGCGATGGGTTCAATGCCCTTGAGCCCAGCCAGTAACTCGTGCTGCTTGCGTTGGTATACCTCAGGCGCCACTGAGACACCAAACAGGAGCTTGAGCCAGCGTTTCCGACCCCAGGGGGTCCAGAAGGTAGTCATGAAGCTGCTTTCTTCGTCCAGCTTGCATTGAAGGAATGCATCTTGGGCATCCACCAAGGTGAAAATCCTGGCCTTGGGAAGCTTATAGAGGACATCCTCTAGTGTCGGCATGATGTAGTGGGATCGTTTCAGTGCTTGGTTCAGATGCTTTGGGTCGATGCAGACCCTCAGCTTCTCTGGTTTTTTCACTATGACCATATTGCTAATCCATACAGTTGGTTCAGTCACAGATGTCATGTGGCCATCGGCCTCATACTTGTCCAGCTGGGCCTTCACAGCCACTTTCATTGCAATGGGCACATTGCGAGGAGCACACTGGACTGGAGTGATGCTCTCATCCACTTCAAAGTGTACCTCCCCAGGCACTGATTCAACGGGCATGTTGAATACATCGTCATATCTGCTGAGTAGTTGTTCTTTGGACAGGGGTCCATGCTGGACATGATCCACAATGTGCAGGTCATTTGGTACAGTGAACTGCATCAGTCCCAGGCGTTCGCATGTAGAGCCTGAGAGGAGAGGATTTTGACTGGTTTTCACAATCTCAAACTCCAGCTTGTGTTTGCGTCCCCGAATAACACATTCGGTCTCAAAGGTGCCCATAGAGCTCATTAGTTCTCCTGAGTACAGCTTTAGTCTAGTATCGCTGGGCAATAGATGTGTGTCAGGTGCCAGATTGATTTTGTCTTCGTAGCTCATTACGTTGCATGTAGCACCCGAATCCAGTTGACATTGTTGTTGCTTGTTGTGTAATCGTAGTGTCACAAACCATTTCTTCCCTCTTGAGTGTACAGCCCCAATGGATTCATGCATGTAAATGTCACTTTCACTGTTCAGCTCTGAACATTGAGTAACATCATCAACACAGTGAATCTTGCCCTCACTCACCCTTCTTTTGCTTTTGAGACACACTTTTGCAAAGTGATTATTAGTTCCACAAGCTCTGCATGGTTTTCCGTAGGCAGGGCAGTGCTCTTTGCCACGTGTGTGTGTATTCCCACAGTATTTACATGCTACGGGGCTCTCTGTGTTCACCGTTCGTGGTGAATTACTCTGCCTCGATTGGTTTTGTCTGAATGTCTGCCTAGCAACAGCGTGTACAGTATCAACGTCGGAGCGTGGGGTTTCCGTTTCCATTGCTCTCATTCTCATGTCAGTGACTTCAGCAGTGCGGCACATTTCGATGGCAGTTACTAATGTTAAGCCTCTCTCTCTCAGTAGACGCCGGCGCGTATTCTCATTTGCAATTCCCAGTACTATTTTGTCACGAATCAATTCATCTTTCAATCCCCCGTATTCACAAGTGGCGGATTTCTCTCTCAAACGGGTTACAAAGTTGTGTACTGACTCACCCTCTTCCTGTTTGCAGCTTCCGAAAACGAACCGCTCGTAAATGACGTTTCTGGCGGGTTTGAAGTAATTCTCCAATGCATCCAATATAGCCTTTGCATCACACTGTTGTCGTGCCGTGAGGGTGAGATTGTGCCGGTAGATATGCCTGCATTCGCTGCCCATTAAACTCCTCAGAGTTGCCGCTTGTACCTCGTTGGGTTTCTCATGTAGACCGGTCGCCAGCGCATAGTCCTCGAATTCATCCCTGAAGTTGTCCCAATTAGTATTCCAGTCCCCTGTGAGAACCATGTGATTTGGTGGCGGAATGTTCGCTGCCATAGCAATGGAATAGGAGATGTCTTTCCCTTCAGTCATGGAGGTAGGTAGTGATGCTAGCTAGCCAGCTAACAACGAGTTGATCAGTGTTGTGAGTAGGACACGGCGTGTGTTCGCATATGGAACGTAACTGCGCCTTTACTGTACTTAGCTACAAAATTAACAAACGTGTGTTTTCCGAGCCACTTCTGATACCATGTTTCTGTATGATATGTTGGATAAGGGAATAAAGACAGACACCAATGTCAAGTTCAACAGCCTTGTTAAGCATTGTAAAAATCCCTACACGTGGAGTCTGGGGAACAGTCCAGCTAGTCGATTACCTATCAACTAGACTCCGTAACAACGTGCAGTCATATTCAGGTCCTGATTGGTCAACAAGCTTATTTGAAACGTCAAATAGTGTTAATTGACATGTCAAAAAGTGTTATTTGACATGTATCTTTTTTTGGCATGCAAAGACCCAAACGGCGTTTCATATATATGACCACTCTAGGCAGAGCTGTTACAAAAAAATCTATATGTAGGCCTACAGGTTTTAGGCAAAATAGCCCAATCAAAAGCTCCTTGAACGTGGGAATATGGCAGGCCAATTGGGCCAAAATCAATTATGGCCTTTTGTATAAATAATAGAAAGAAAATGAACGAAACGTTTAAGATATCAGATTGTTTATAAATACTTTTCTACAATGACACACTTAGTTATCTCCCCACCTCGTTGCCTTTCTTTTAGCATGTGCACGTAGTAAGTACACCATCATACTTTTGGAATAAGTGTCTTTTTCAGATTCCACAATGATTCTTTAGTTGTGGATGTTTCATGTAGTCAGCGTGTAACAACTGCTATTTCTAAAGCAAAAAAACAATGCCACCCGGTTTATAACCTAACAGTTTAGCATCATACCAGCAGGTGGCATCCTTACACACTCCGTATCTTGCTCTTGATCCTCATCTTTGTAAGTCACATTGATTTAGCACCTGTGTGTTTAATCAGTTTCTTTATAACAAATATTTAGTGAACTCCATGACAGTAGCTTAAGCAAGGGGCTATTAGCAGCACACACGTAGAATACAAATGCATGCTGGGCCTGAAGTGAGCGCTACTGGAGCAGACGCTCCAGCCTTTGGGAATCTCGCTCCACGTGCCAGTCAAATTGGGCACGTTCTGCTCCGTTCCAGCTCCGCTCACGTACTCTGGTCCCTACCAGGCTACTGTGTTGCACTGGTAAATGCTTCACAATGTATTTCTTTGTAGGCTATAGCCTGGTATTAATTGAAATAATATATCCTAAATAATTATTTTTGGTTCCTTCTCAGGTCCCTGACTAACTTAGTGTTTATATGCTGTTTAATATGACATGTAGCCTATTTGAAATTGTTCGGTCTAAGGCACTCCATCTTAGTGCTAGAAACGTCACTACAGACCTGGTTCGATACCATGCTGTATCACAACCGACAGTGATTGGGAGTCCCATAGGGCGGCGCACAATTGGCCCAGCGTCGTTCGACGTTGGTAGTAAGAATTTGTTCTTACCTGACTTGACTAGTTAAATAAAGGTTACATTTACAATTACAAAAATAAATATGTTCATCATTTCATGTTTATTCAAATACTTTTCATTCAATTCCATATTGTTTGGTTTCAATACTTAAAAACAATTGGTAGGTCCAGGTAGTCACAAAAATAGATGGGTGCTTGCTAAATTGTGATTTTAATGAATGGAGCGATTTTGGAGCGGTGTTTTTTTTTGTGACAGAGCGGTAGGAAAGGACGTGGTGAGCCACACCCACTCATCCGGATTTCCAACCATTCAACTCTGCTCATATGCTCTGACCCCTCCTCTACATAAAGGACTGGTCCATTCCGTTGTAGTGCACCACGTGTTTGTTCTTGTGTCGTCGTGGCAACCTGTCTTTCAGCTGGTAGTGGCCCATGCGCGTGTGTTTATAGTAAGAGGAGTAGATGAAACAGGAGATCACCAAGAGGATCACCACCGCAGCTGCAGCCAGCCCTGCAATGATGGGCAGGTAGTCCACTACAGGGCAGGAGAGTAGAAAGAGAGGAGAGGGAGATGCAGATGGGGCAGAGGAGGAGAGGGAGATTTTTATTATTTTTTTAATTTTTAATTTTACCTTTTTTTTACCTTTAATTTAACACTTCTTGTCAATAGGGGGGCGCTGTTTTCACTTTGGAAAAAATCATGCCCAAATTAAACTGCCTCGTACTCTATTCTAGATCGTACAATATGCATATTATTATTACTATTGGATAGAAAACACTCAAGTTTCTAAAACTGTTTGAATTATATCTGTGAGTAAAACAGAACTCATTTTGCAGCAAACTTCCATCCAGGAAGTGAAAAATCTGAAATTGATGCTCTGTTCCAGGGCCTGCCTATTCAATTGCCTAATATTTATCGATATGCATGCACTTCATACGCCTTCCACTAGATGTCAACAGGCAGTGGAAGGTGGAATGGGGTGTCTAGCTTGATCTGAGGTCGAACAAGAGCCTTTAGAGTGGGAGGTCAGGAATTTCCTTTGTCTACCAAGGCGCAAGGCGGAGCTCGACATTGGCTTCTGAAAAGCGTTCGGTATACACGGCGGATATCTCCGGCTCTGTTTTTATTTGATACATATTAGAAAAACATCATAAAGTAGGTTTTTTTTCAACCGAGTTTCATCAGTTTATTCAACGTTTATTTGGACTTTTGGAGTTTTCCGTTCTTTGCGTCGAGAGAAACTGGGAACGTCATCAACATTGGCTAGCATTGTGGCAAGAATTCGACAGGAGAAAAAGACATTCTAAAACCAAACAACGATTTATTCTCGACCTAGGACTCCTTGTAGAAGATTCTGATGGAAGCTCAACAAAAGTAAGAACAATTTATGATGTTATTTCGTATTTCTGTGGAAAATGTTATTCCTATTCTCTGCCGTTTTGGCGGGCGCTGTCTCGCCATAACGCAAGCTGTTTGTTATGGTAAAGTTATTTTTTTAAATCTAACACAGCGGTTGCATTAAAACTTCTCACGAGTCACCATCCCGGATCCGGGAGCACCCTCATCAGTAAAAAAGCTGACTAGCATAGCCTAGCATAGCGCCACAAGTAAATATTAGCATATAAATATCATGAAATCACAAGTCCAAGACACCAGATGAAAGATAAACATCTTGTGAATCCAGCCATCATTTCCGATTTTTAAAATGTTTTACAGCGAAAACACAATATGTATTTCTATTAGCTAACCACGATAGCAAAAGACTCAACCGCATATTTTCACCATTTTTTTACCGCATAGGTAGCTATCACAAATTCGACCAAATAAAGATATAAATAGTCACTAACCAAGAAACAACTTCATCAGATGACAGTCTTATAACAGATTTATTGTATAGCATATGTTTTGTTCGAAAAATGTGCATATTTCAGGTATAAATCATAGTTTTACATTGCAGCCACCATCACAAATCTCACCAAATCAGCTAGAATAACTACAGAGACCAACGTGAAATACCTAAATACTCATCATAAAACATTTATGAAAAATACATGGTGTACAGCAAATGAAAGACAAACATCTTGTGAATCCAGCCAATATTTCAGATTTTTTAAGTGTTTTACAGCGAAAACACAATATAGCATTATATTAGCTTACTACAATAGCCAACCACACAACAGCATTCATTCAACGCAACGGTAGCGATCGCAAAAAAACAGCAAAAGATATACATTTTTTCACTAACCTTCACAATCTTCATCAGATGACAGTCCTATAACATCATATTACACAATACATATATGGTTTGTTCGAAAATGTGCATATTTAGCGGTACAAATCGTGGTTTTACAATGTGAATAGTAGTCAAAATGCAAAAAAAATGTCAGGAGAAATCTTGGAGAGGCACCTAATCTAATCAAATAACTAATCATAAACTTTACTAAAAAATACATGTTGGACAGCAAATGAAAGATACACTAGTTCTTAATGCAACCGCTGTGTTAGATTTTTTAAAATAACTTTAGTACGACATACAGCTTACGTTATAGCGAGACAGCGCCCAAAATCAGGGCGAAAAATACGACTACACATTTTCGACAGAAATACGAAATAACATCATAAATGGTTCCTACTTTTGATGATCTTCCATCAGAATCTTGTACAAGGGGTCCTTTGTCCAGAATAATTGTTGTTTGGTTGTAGAATGTCCTCTTCATCTGTCGAATTAGCAACCAAAGCTAGCCATGTGGCGCAGAAGTGTCCAAATCCACCATAACGCATAGAAAAGAAAATGCCGAAAATCGCAATAAACTGATATAAACTGATATAACTCGGTTTAAAATAACGACTTTATGATGTTTTTAACACATATATCAAATAAAATCAGAGCCGGATATATCTAACGTCTATAACGAAAGCTTTTCAGAACGCAATCGAGGGGTCCTTCTCACGCCATGCTGAACAATGAAAAGACTGGTCCCGTCATTCCAAGAGGTCTTGTTTGGCCTCAGATAAAGCTATACACCCCATTCCACCGCTCACTGCCTATTGACATCTAGTGGAAGGCGTATGCAGTGCATGTAGATCCATAGATTTCAAGCAAATTAATAGGATGGCCCTGGAACAGAGCCCCCGATTTCAGATTTTTCATTTCCTGACAGGAAGTTTGCTGCAAAATGAGTTCTGTTTTACTCACAGATATAATTAAAACGGTTTAAGAAACTAGAGAGTGTTTTCTATCCAATAGTAATAATAATATGCATATTGTACGAGCAAGAATTGAGTACGAGGCAGTTTAATTTGGGAACGATTTTTTACAAAGTGGAAACAGCGCCCCCATATTGACAAAAGGTTTTAAGAACCAGTGTATCTTTCATTTGCCATACAACAAGTATTTTTATGTAAAGTTTATGATGAGTTCTTTGGTCAGATTAGGTGAGTGTACAAAATAGCTCCGGACATTCTGGTGAATCGATGCTACATATTCACAATGTATAACCACGGTTTGCAGCTCTAAATATGCACATTTTCGAACAAAACATAAGTGTATTGTATAACCTGATGTTATAAGACTGTCATCTGATGAAGTTGGTCAAGGTTAGTGATTCATTTTATATCTTTTGCTGGTTTTTGCGAATGCTATCTATGCGGTGAATAAATGCGGTTGTGTGTTTGGCTATTGTGGTAAGCTAATATAATGCTATATTGTGTTTTCGCTGTAAAACACTTAAAAAATCGGAAATATTGGCTGGATTCACAAGATGTTTATCTTTCATTTGCTGTACACCATGTATTTTTCATAAATGTTTTATGATGAGTATTTAGGTATTTCACGTTGCTCTCTGTAATTATTCTGGCTGCTTTGGTGATATTTTTGATGGTAGCTGCAATGTAAAACTATGATTTATACCTCAAATATGCACGTTTTCAAACAAAACATAAATTTATTGTATAACATGTTATAAGACTGTCATCTGATGAAGTTGTTTCTTGGTTAGTGACTAATTATATCTCTATTTGGTCGGTTTTGTGATAGCTACCTATGCGGTAGAAACATGGTGAAAATATGCGGTTGAGTCTTTGGCTATTGTGGTTAGCTAATAGAAATACATATTGTGTTTCCGCTGTAAAACATTTTAAAAATCGGAAATGATGGCTGGATTCACAAGATGTTTATCTTTCATTTGCTGTATTGGACTTGTGATTTCATGATATTTATATGCTATTATTTACTTGTGGCGCTATGCTAGGCTATGCTAGTCAGATTTTACTGATGAGCATGCTCCCGGATCCGGGATGGGTGTTAAGTAGATTAACTAGGCAAGTCAGTTAATCAATTTTAGAATATGGCTGTAACGTGACACAATTTGGAAAATGTCAAGGGGTCTGAATACTTTCCAAACGCAACAAAGCAATCATTCAATGAACCATCCATCCAATCATCCATC